>NC_140229.1:6033973-6151473 GCF_951802725.1 Rutilus rutilus
TTCTTGCATCCAAGTACTGTCTCTAAACAACAGTTCTGTAAAAATATATATATATATCGGCCAAATGAAAAGAATCACTTACATTTTTACTTACGTGAAAAGGATTTCCATCTAGATTCCTTTTTGTGTGTGTTTGTGTTTTATCACAGCCTCTCAGCATCATGGGGGTAAAGTTTGCAGAACCTCTAACATTGAAAATGTAAAAACTTATACCTTAATTTTTACTAAACATTAGTGTGTCTTGTGAATTTAAGATTTGGTCACACAAAATTTCTGATCACAAAGAAGAAAAACAGAAAATCAGCTCAACTTTTAAAAGACTTTATGTGGGTTTGATTAATTACCTTTTTTTACTGTGACACCGTTGTATTTTTCAAACAGCTCCCCATGAAGCTCTTTACATCAAAATTCAAGTCCATTTGCTCACTTCCTTTTTAAGAGTGAATGCATCTCCATCTGCTGAAACAATCCAACTCTCTCAATACACACACCACATCGCAAGAGCCACCTGCTTTATTTATGAACGTCTGATGTGGTAAAAGGACGACGTGGATCATAGAAAAACCACCTAGTTCGGGTCTAGGTCCCACAGCATTAACATCTGGAGATCCATTTACAGGGTTTTCCAGGTATGTGTGCTGTGTTTAAGAAGGCTGAACTCAAGAAACTGCTTTCTGGTTACAATTACATGTTTTGTGTTCAGTGTGTGTATGGAAAAAAAAGTATTCATTTGACTCATCTCAGTGAAGTGTCATCGATACATGTTATACACTGGAGTGTGATATTTAATGTTGGTTACCATTGATTTCTATAGGGGAGAATTAAGAGAAATATCCATAAATCTGTCTATATTCAGAGATTAAAAAAAATATTCCAAAAGTTTTGGGTGTGGTTTTTGTACTTCAACAAAGCAAAATAAATAATTAAATAAATCCAATGAAATTGTTTCCCCCTACACCAATATGCATGTACTTAAAGGGAAAGTTCACGCAAAAATGAAAATTCTGTCTTCATTTATTCACCCTCATGTTGTTCCAAACCTGTATACATTTCTTTGTACTGCTGAACACAAAGGAAGATATTTTGAAGAATGTTTGTAACCAAAGAGTTGTGGGGCACCACTGACTTCCATTAGCCTGGGTGCCAGCCCGAACCCCGCCCACAATATTTTTTGGTCGGGAAGTTCGGTCTGGACTCGCTCCGTTGAGGAGCTATTATGCCCGAACAAAAATTGTTCGGACCAATCAAATTGTCAGGGCGGGCTTTATACGATGATGGACAGATAAGCAACGGTAACGTCATCATCCACGTCATCAACGAGCGCTTGGGTTGAATTCAAATGACTGCCGCTGAAGAATTAAGATTTCACGAGTTCACGCTTACAAATAAGTCAGATAGAATAAATGCATATTTGGCGTGCTGTCTGAGGAGAGGCTTCGGGCTCGGTATTCGGCCCGAACCCAAAGTACTCCCCCCGTATTCCTGGCTGTGGAAGAACAAGCCAAGAGTGAGTGCAGGGATGCTGAAAACTGTCATGTTAGGTGAGTTGACCGAGTGAATAAATATATGCTTTCCTCTCATGCTGATAGACGGTTGATTGGATTGATTATTTGAATGTGCTCCTCCTGAAATTTGTTTATAAAACATCATGTGTAGATTCCGCCATCGCGTCTGTTATAGAAGATATCGACAGCGCATTAATTTTAAAAGAGGAACAGAGAACCGCGATCGGAAACATGAATGAAAAACATACGTCACTTACTCCGTTGCTCTGATTGGTTGTAGGTCTATCCAATTGAGTGCAGAGGAATTTTTTTTCCTGGTTCGGTTGAAACACGCCCTATAATCAAAGCTCAATGGAGAAGTATCAGACTCACATTCTGACTAGAATTGAGTATGACGACGTCAGGCTAGACTTCCATAGCATGACTTCCAAAAAATTAAATAAAAAAATTATCCCTTTAACTGCAGGAAATATTGATCATCACCAATGGCTAAAATATTAATTTTGTTTTATAAAATAAAAATGCACTATTCAGATTTTGAAAAAAGTTTGTTTGATTTGTTCCAAACTTCCAATCAATAACCCGAGTAACACTTCCATTTAGTTTGGACACCGTCCTGCATTACATTATAAGCACTCAAGAGGAAAGACGTTTACTGCTGTAACTGGAAGGGTCAAACATTGGTTAAATCACAAACAATGAGGCGACATTTCCACAGTATCACTGTAACTGGCAGCAGAATCAATTCAGGACAATCGGTAATGCTAGAACTAGCATTATAGCTGTTCTGCTCCCATAACACGTTGATTTATGCCATCATTGAGAGGGTTTTGGAATCATTTTGGGGGTGATTGATATAGATATATTATATTAATTGACAGTATTCATCAACCTAACAGTAGATATCAACAATGAACGTCAGTCTTTGAATGTGTCACAAACCATAGCCTACTAATGAGTATTGCAACACAAGTGATACTTTAAACTTTTTTTTCCTGAAATATGAATAGTACACATAACTAAATGAGAAGGTCATCTATCTCAAAATGACGCTGGAGGCGTCCAAGGGGCACCATTTTGTCAGAAGTATTGATTTCCTCTGCTTATTTTCAACTCATTTATCAGGGAGTGGCTGGACTTGTATCTTGTATCTAAAACTTTTACCTGACCTTTCAAAAAGTGGTGAACAATAGCAGCAAATCTGTGCCAAAGACAATAGGCAAAGGTTTAAATAATATAGACTAGACCTTGCGTAGCCCCGCCCGTGTTCGTTGTGTTCTCTCTTCCGGTTTGTATTTCCAGCATGAAGGTAAGATCTTATGGATTTATGAATGAACCGCTCGTTTTAAAATCTTTCCGGTCTATTGACATTTGTTATGACATCTGCTTCAGACATTACAGTGCTCAAGTACAGCTTAAAACTGCAGTGAACCAAAGACAGTCTCAAAAACGCGGTTTGAAATCACTGGTGTTTCTGATGTCACAAACTACCTTGTAACCAATCAGATCAACGTGTGATCGTCAACGAGTGGATCTCTGAGCTGGTGTGAGTAAATGGAGGAGGGGCTAATTTGTATATTCATTGAACCGCGTATACTAAATGAGGCAGGGGTGTGGAGTTACATTCAAGCTATTCTAAGGCATGACAAAAAAAAAATCAAGGAAAAAAACCTTTTAAATATGTCATTTTGGTGATCAAAGATGAGTTTTAAGGGATACAATTATTGACTACAGGGGGACTTTAAAGGGATCTGTCAGGTGCTTAAAGGAACACTCCACCGTTTTTTGAAATAGGGCTTATTCACTTTCTTTCCTACATTTAGACTGGTGGGCAAATGCATTTTTGTCTCAGTGCATGCATTGTTTTAGTTTGACAGGGTCGGCGCTAGCTTAGCTTAGCATAATGAATGGAATCCTTTGTTGCTAGCTAGCATGTCCTGAGTAAAAGTGATAAATAAAAAAAACACCTAATTACTTCTTGTGGCCTGCGTATTCACAACAAGTACAAATAGTGATGCAGATTAACACTAGGCGATTTCCTAGGCAGATATTGACTTATATATTAAGGACTATATTAGGGGGAAGCACAGGCGAAGCACTGCTACTTGGGCATGATATCTCTGCGCCCAAGTAGCAGTGCCTTGCCTGTGCTTCCCCCTAATATAGTCCCAAGTCAATATCTGCATAGGAAATCGCCTAGTGTTAATCTGCATCGCTATTTGTACTTGTTGTGAATACGCAGGCCACAAGAAGTAATTAGGTGGTTTTTTTTTTGTTTTTTTATATCACTTTTACTCAGGACATGCTAGCTGGCAACAAAGGATTCTATTCATTATGCTAAGCTAAGCTAGCGCCGACCCTGTCAAACTAAAACAATGCATGCACTGAGACAAAAATGCATTTGCCCACCTATCTAAATGTAGGAAAGAAGGTGAATAAGCCCTATTTAAAAAAACGGTGGAGTGTTCCTTTAATATAGAACCTTTTCGGTTCCATCGATCATTTTATAGATCTAGTTTTAATTAATAAAAAAAATACAAATTATGAATTAAGCAGCTTGTATAGATACTGAAATAAAGTATTATGCAAATATTTAAGATCTCCTTAGAACCTTTTTGACATAAAGGGTTCTTTAAAATGTAATCAAGAACCCTGGGGTTCTATATAAAACTCCACTGAAGTCATTGGCTATTTGTGACGTCTTTATATTTGATTAAATATTATAAAAACACACTTTTTAAATTTGGAATAATATGCACAGGTGAACTATGGAAGCTTGTTTCTGACATGGAATAAAAAGGAAAAGGTAACTGCAACTATCTCACAATTCAGATTTAAAAAAATGTATATATATATAACTAAAAAGAATAAAAACTAAACTAAAAGGAAAAAAGTCAGAATTGCAGAATATAAAAAAAGAAAAAAAAATGGGGAAAAAATCAGAATTGTGATATATAAATACGCAATTGCAAGTAGTAAGTTCAGCACTCTAGCTCTTGAGATATAAACTCGCAATTGCCTTTTTTATTTCATGGCAGAAACAAGCTTCCATAGTATGATGCACAGGAATGTTTAATTAAAAAGTAAACAGGGTCAAGTAAATATTTTGATTTGTAAACATTTATTTAGCTATTGGCTCTTTAGACACATTCCTCTCACTAGATTCCAGCATTTTAATTCAACCACTGTTACCCTCTAAAACAGGCCGTCTGTGTCTGTACTCTCACACCGCAGTCAGACAGGAACACGCTGCTCTCAGTAAACACTCCAATGTTTTAAATGTGGCAGTTTGACTGGGAATCCCCTGAAATGACCTTTTAGGCATGCTCAATAAGGAAAAAAATATTATATTGACCCCTAAAAGTGGCAGTATAATTCAACACACATTAGATTATATAATTTTTTCCAAACTAACATCCAAGAGGTTTGGTTATTGTTTCAGTGTGTGTGCAACAGCATTTATGTGGTGACACTGTCCTGTTTTAAAGTCACCATGAAATCAGAATTTATTATAAATGATTTATCAGTGTACATCAAATATATTTATCAAAATAACTTCTCCTCCCTCCTCAGCAACATCTCTTCTCTTCTCTTCTATGATGACGTGTTTACTGGTGTGAGGGCGGGGCAATCTGTCACTCACATGAGCTCGACCAATAGAAAACCACAACCATCCGATAAATTCCCGATGGACAATATTTTTTCTTTTCTGAAAATCCATTTCGCTCAGATATACATCATAATAGGGAAGAAAATACTATGATCATGTTTCATGCTGACTTTAACCCTGGAGAAAAACTAGTGGATAGTGCAATGATTGGCTCAGGGCTGTTAAATTTCGAGGTTTTGAAACTTTTCTTTAACCCCACAGCATTTTACTTTTTCACACAAGGCTTTTTGCTGATTTCTCACCATCCTGGTTTGTGCAGCTCTTATATTTTTCTTTGTTTTTTTTTGTTCAAATTGTGCATCACAGGTTAAAAAAACCAAAACTGTTGGTACTTCATAGTTTTAGAAGATGACACACGGTATTGTACTTTAATAATACAGCTTGCCAAGTACATTAGAATTAGAATACAAAAACGTTAGGCAGTTTGTTTATTGGCATAATTTCTTCTGGAAACTATGGTCATTTTGCTCTGCTCATACATAATAACAGGCATTCATTATGGTGAAAATGACAGGCTGGGAGTGGGTTGCCACCCTAAGATTTTTCATAATGACACACAGTTTTCATGGTTTATGGTCTTCATGGACTTGTTTTTGCTATCGCTTCTGTCCTTGTTTTGCCACCGACACTGACCTTACGCTCAATGTTATGAAACGACAAGGTGCTTATCAGAGAACTAAATGCTGATGTTTCCACAAATATAAACTTCTCAATTATATGTTTACAATACAAATTCATGGTAACAGAGTTGGCATTTAAAGATCGCCCCCTACCGGCAAACGTAAAGCAAAATATATACGTATGAATATATATATATATATATATATATATATATATATATATATATATATATAGCAAAGTTATACATGAATTTTGAACAATACCCTTTCTTGTCCTAGGACAACTTTGATGAATTTCATAAATACACACACACACACACACACACACACACACATACATATATATATATATGCACATATAAAAAAAAAAGATATATATATTTATATATATATATACACACATACATACATACACACATATATATATTAATAGTATTATAGTATTTATAGTAATTTAAAAATCTATATTTTTTTTGTTGTTGATGCATTAACATTGTTAAAGTTCACATTAGCTTATTATTCATTACATTTATTTTCACATAAAAACTATATAAGGAACACAAACTGAACACATATTGGAGCATTTTTGTACAATGACCCACATAAGAGGCTTCTCATTTGACCTGAAATGACCTGTCATCATTTCTAAAAGGGATGATATTCTGTATTGATTGGTGTTCTGCTTTTTGATATAGTTGCATTTATATTGTCCGAGTTCTCTTTAATTTCGAATGAAAGTGAACATATGCGTTGGCGCCAGCTGCTGCTTTGATCACACGTGGAAGTCATGTAGACATACAGTAGAGCTGTGCAAGTGATTTACACATGGCCAACACGCAGATTCACATTCATAATCAATCAGAATCAGAATTACAGTAGTTCAATAAAAAGCCCAAAATAAATTCGTTTTTAATCAGGCACAATGTGCATAACACATGTTAGCAGTGCTGGCCAGAGAAAGATGTGTTGGTGGTATTGCATGAAACTGATCAAAGACTTCATCACCTGTGAATGATTAGCGTTTGGAGACTTATAGCATATGTAGTTCTTTGCAAACGAAATGTATTTTTGAAAACTCAGCAACCATTTCACGTTCACTGCTAAACTGTCAGGTTCTTCCAAATTTTTCTTTCTTTAGAGAGGAAACATGGTTTTGGAAGACATGACATCCAAATTCCAAGGTTTGTGTCGTCTGTTAGTTGTTTTATTCTTTGTATTTTGAATGAATCTGGATGTTCTTCGTCCTCTCAGCATTCAGGAAGTGTTTGCGCTACTTTATGCCACATTGGCAGTGATGGATGCTGAGGAAAGCAAATGCGGTTTTGCCGGGCCAAGCGTCGCCACACCCAGATCGCCACAAGGAGTAATCCAGCAAAGAACTGCGAGACACCGGCTATTCCAACGGAAAGCACAGAATTGTGCAAGATGATATCATTTACAATAAACCAATCTGCATGAAGATTAATGCAGATGCATGATCACTGCAAACATTTGAGATCACAATGTGCGCTGTGGACGGCGGCCACACAGCTAGAAATGCAGTAATGGTGAGGTCATGTGGTAAATGGTTGCCACTTCTGTCAGGATCGTCCATTAAATGGGAAATGCATCCAGTATTTTCAGTATCCGAGAGCCTGTCATTACTTGCAAAGTTCACAAGGGTTGCAGATTTTCTGAAAATTACATGCTTGCGTGGTTTAGCATCATTGCATATTCACAATCCTCTGTGGTGCACCAACAAATGAAACGAGGACCATAAAGAACAAAGGGCGAGTGAATACCTAGGTCTGTGGTCACGCTGTGAATTCAGCACAGACGAGACACGGTTTGGCCAAAACAAGCCTGTTTTGGTACTTTCTGACCATGGCCAAAGTGCAGCTGTGTGCTGTCTAGGGGTTAGATTGTCCAGTTCTTTCTATGACCTTGCATTTAGTCATGCTGAGAGATTCACAGGAGTTTAAAAATACAAGTGGTGCTCACTGCAGAGCCAAATGACATCCAGCTCCGCCTCTCTGGATATCATGGGTGGAGTTTGACCTAGTCCAGCTCCACCTCTGTGCACCTAATGGGTGGAGCTTGACCTAATTGGGTAATGGGTAGGGTTAGGGTGTGGCAGGACCTTCAAGCTCCTCCCATTATGTCCAGAAAGGGGGAACTGGACGTGAAGCTCCGCCTATTGGCTCTGCAGTGTATAAACTTGTTTGTGCTTAAAACAAGTTAAACGATTCCACCAGTGCCAGCGCTTTAATATCTTATGCCGTGTTGCTTCACAAGTAAATTTACCCCGTTTCATGAATATTTTGATATTTTAAGTGGAAAATTAGACCAACCTCAGTGCTTCCAATTTCTCCCTTCTTTATTAGCAAATGCACTCATTTTGAAGGATGGATGCATGGATAGATAGATTTTTGAAATACTATAGAAAGATGGATAGATGGACAGATTTCTGACGGATGGGTGGATGGATGGATAGATTTTTGATGGATGGGTGGATAGATGGATAGATTTTTGATGGATGGGTGGATGGATGGAGAGATTTTGGATAGATGGATGGATTTTGGATGGATGGGTGGATGATGGATAGATTTTTGATGGGTGGATGGATTTTTGATGGATGGGTGGATGGATGGATAGATTTTGGATGGATGGATGGATTTTTGAAGGATGGGTGGATGGATGGATAGATTTTTGAAGGATGGATGGATTTTTGATGGATGGGTGGATGGATGGATAGTTTTTTGATGGATGGATGGATTTTTGAAGGATGGGTGGATGGATGGATAGATTTTGGATGGATGGATGGATTTTTGAAGGATGGGTGGATGGATGGATAGTTTTTTGATGGATGGATTTTTGATGGATGGGTGGATGGATGGATAGTTTTTTGATGTATGGATGGATTTTTGATGGATGGGTGGATGGATGGATAGATTTTGGATGGATGGATGGATTTTTGAAGGATGGGTGGATGGATGGTTTTTTGATGGATGGATTTTTGATGGATGGGTGGATGGATGGATGGATTTTTGAAGGATGGGTGGATGGATGGATAGATTTTGGATGGATGGATGGATTTTTGAAGGATGGGTGGATGGATGGATAGATTTTGGATGGATGGATGGATTTTTGAAGGATGGGTGGATGGATGGTTTTTTGATGGATGGATTTTTGATGGATGGGTGGATGGATGGATAGATTTTTGATGGATGGATGGATTTTTGATGGATAGATTTTGGATGGATGGATGGATTTTTGAAGGATGGGTGGATGGATGGATAGATTTTTGAAGGATGGATGGATTTTTGATGGATGGGTGGATGGATGGATAGATTTTTGATGGATGGATGGATTTTTGAAGGATGGGTGGATGGATGGATAGTTTTTTGATGGATGGATTTTTGATGGATGGGTGGATGGATGGATAGATTTTTGATGGATGGATTTTTGATGGATGGGTGGATGGATGAATAGATTTTTGATGGATGGATGGGAAATAAAAGCTAGTAATAACTACAATTAATAATAACTACTTATTTATGTTCATTTCTATTTAGCTTAATTTTATGTACTAAAATAATTAAATCTAAAGCTGAAATAAAAATGACAGGTATTTAAAAAAACTTAAAGATGTAAAAAAGCTTTAACTAAAATTAAAATAGAAAATAATAAAAAAACTATTCAAAACATTAATAAAAACTACAATAGTGCTATAATGATACCAAAATAACACTGTTTCTAATAAGCACCTTGCCGTTTCATGACCATGATCACTATAAACACTGTTTTTTAATCTAATTTTACAGTTAAAATGTCTATGAAAATCTAGAAAATTAGACTCATTAGTAACAGGTGTTTTGCAGGGTTCATAGTTTATAGTGATTAAGCATATCATTTTAGCTTACCCGGATTTTGGTTGCATGAAGATATGATATTTCTTGAGCACCTGTTCTTCTTCCTAAAGCCATGCAGGAGTTCCAGGGACGATTTCTGTAATCTGCCTCTGTATTTTTCAGCATCCAGTCCTTTCTGATCGTGAGATGGATGGTAACAGGCAGAGAGGAGTTGTTGTGAATAACACAGACCGGTCGGGGAATGTTTCTGGGCTGGTGCTGGAGTTTGTGGCGGGGTCTGGGGCTGAGGTTTGGAGACGCTGCTGTGCTGGGAGAGCAGCTGGTGACGGGATGCTTGCCGAGGAGCCGTCCGCATTTCCGTATATTTTTAACCTTGCCCCATTCTGTGGCGAGTGCCATCGGTCACATCCTGAGGCTGCTGTGAACTGCACACGAGTTCAACCGCTGCTGGTGTGGAAGATCTGTCAAAGAAGTGTACATTAATTAAAGGGTTAATTAGTTTGCCCAAAAATGTCAGTAAAAATTCTGTCAGTAATTACTCACCCTCATGTCGTTCCAAACCCGTAAGACTTTCGGTCATCTTCAGAACATAGAAAGAAAGACCTTCAGAAAGATATTTTTGATGAAATCTGAGAGCTTTCTGTCCCTCCATTGACAGCAACGTCATTGCAACTTTCAAGGCCCAGAAAGGTAGTAAACACATCGTTAAAATAGTCCATGTTACTACAGTGGTTCAACCTTAATATTATGAAGCGATGAGAATACTTTTTGTGCTCAAAACCCCCCCAAAATAACGACTTTACTCAAAAATCTCTTATCTTCCATGTCTTTCTCCTACACTGTTGATGTAGTGTAAACAGTGCAGCGCTTCTGGGTTGTACGTCAGAACATCGGCTCATTATTGGCCAGCATCACACACACCAGCATCGGCCAATAGTGAGCCTACTTTCTGACGTAGAATACTCATACTCCATTCTTCATGCAAAGCATGTTTTCTTTTAAATCAGTTGATTGTTTTTTCTATTAATGCAGTTTTTAATTAGCCTGGGTTTCCCCATGCTGCCTTGAGCGCAGCGCGATTTTATTCACGCTGCTGGGCAGCCTGGACACCATGGACCAGATTTTCCCCTCAAAAAGGGAACCAATCACAGAACGGGGAGGGAGCAGCAAGACGATGACGACGTCTATGCGACACACCGAAGCAGTTTGTTTTATCTATGGATCCAATGGCATCAGACGTGAAGTTACCTTTCGATGCAGCCTTAGATAGTGTTCTAAGTAGTTAAGTCGCTGAACGCCATCGTGTACACATAAATCTCTGATCCATCGTCTTCTTCCTCGTCGAATTTCTGTCGCTCTACATACGTCATCTGATATAATTGAAACGATTGGCTATGAGCTACGTACAGGCGCATTTGATAGACATTCGTAGCGCCCAATAAACGGCTCTGGGCATTCGTAAACCACGCCTCAAATACGAGAAAATGAACGTGGTCTTAATGAGACGAGGTCTGACGTTAGCCAGGCTAGTTTTTAATGCTATTAATGCAGAAATATATCCAATATATACAAACTATACATTTGGTTTCAAACAATAAAGCTCAATGATAAAATAAATCCCCTATGTGGGTGTTTTCTCCACTGTGGGACACACCATATGATTCATCAGTGAGCAAACAGGTCAAAACGGCGCCTGTGATCACCCGACACAAATCAAGCTCCTTCCATCAGCTCACGTACAGTTTGATGTTACAAAGTGCGTGTATATGAAGTCCAAACTGCGAGTATTTACACTTACGGTCTCTGTGCCACAGTCAGGGCCCCGGGGATACTTCGGTAAACCACGGGCACCTCTAAATCACCGGACTTCGGAGAAACCGGGACCAGTGCTTTCGTCAGCAATCAACAATGTTTATTGTTCAAGAAGTGAGCGAATGCTCCGCGGGATCCTGGAGCAAACAAATACGCCACAGGGTATAAACACTGGCAGCCCCCCTCGCCCTCCACACAGGAAGAAGCTCTCCCTCTGCTGATGGGACAGCTGAAAACACACATGCCACACAACGTCAACACTCACAGCCCCATATACAGACATGTGTCAGATTCAGGATATCCGAAGTGGAGGACTTCATTTCCTAAACATGCATATTTGTCAGTCATACATAAATGAAACAAACAGGTAAAATATCCGCGCTCAAAAAATCATGGCATAGTTATTATAACTAAACAATCATATTTTCACATTGGATTTATTTAAATTACTTATCAGGGTGAATCTGTCCGTTGGTTTATTTAAACTATGGTTAAAATATGGCTAGCAGTGGAATAAGCAATATTAATTTGTGAAAATGTATGAGATTGAAACTAATTGGATTTATGGAAGAATGATAATTTTATTAGTACTATTACAGAAATATTGTCCGTTTCATTTATGTATGACTGACAAATATGCATCACATTAAGTTTGTTTGTTTGTTTATGAAAAAACTATGCAATCCAAATGAATGGAACTTTTACATGCAATTCAAATACATACATTTTAAATTTGGGTGAACTCACGAAACAGATTTCTGAAGCTCTTTCGAGATTTGACAAGATGGTGTCTGCATGGTTTCTGGCTGGTCCGGACGGTCATTCTGTTTTCAAATGAGTGGAACATCTTGGTCAAGTTGGTTGGGGCATGTAGACCACATCAAAACATCTGACGGAAACATTTTTGTTTATGTAATATAGTCATAAACACAGTTATAGCCAGAAGGACACTCTAGCGACTAGAAACGCCAAGGTCATGGGTTCGATTCCCATGGAAAGTATGAATTGATAAAGTGTATACCTTGAATGCAAAGTAAGTCACTTTGGATAAAAGCATCTGCCAAATGCATTCATGTAAATTGTGATCTTGATAATGTAATGTATAAGGCAATAGCAAACCAAAACTATACAATGAATTCCCAAAAATCAAGTCCCGCCCTACATTTCTTCTTGTTCGAGAAGCCATTACACTCGGATATAACTTCTGTCGTTATTCAAGTAGATAGGAGCTGTTCTTGTAAGGCTATGACTATAGAAAAAAGATTGCCACCAAGATTGCCGCTGAGTGAAGACTTGCTTAGTCATTTTTGTTGTAGTACTAACGTAAATACCAAGCACTGCACATTATCTAAGATAGTTCAATGTTGCTGCTGCGAAGCAAGTATTGACTGGCTACTGCTAACAGATACACAAGATATGCTGCACAAATAGCAGATCTAGGCAGGTGGAGCTGGGGGAGGTGGGGGGTTCTCAGAGGAACTGATAACGTGCTGCAGGACTAGCTTATAGCAATTAATGAACCAGACTATTTAAATGTTGAGCAAGCATTGGTTGCAGGATCAGCAGAGGCCAATCAGTTTGTAATGATGTGATTACTTGCAGATTCCATGTAAAGGATCTCTCTCTCTGTCTGTGTGTGTGTGTTTTATTTACTGTCAGAACACAAAGTGTTTTAGAACATTTGGTCATGACTGTATATGAATAAACAAAAGTGTCCATATTCCAACATTAGCCAATCTGCCATCTGCCATATTCATCCATGAGCTTAATTCCCGATTAGAGATGCCATAAAGCCTCTGTGAGACTGTGATGGGTTTTTTTTCTGTAAAAGTCTGGCATCGATTCAGACTGTTACTCTGTAAAAGTATTTCATGTTAAATTCAGAACATTGTCTGAATTAATCAGAGATGATTTATGAATGTTTCTTTAATAAAAGCATGTTTTAGCAGCCCTGCCCTCTCATCTCCTCTCCGGGGCCCAATGTGGCGCCGGCTGCCATGAGCTCCAGATGTGTTTCTTTCTTTTCTCTGCACTGTACCCCCACGACCACACGTCTGGATGGGCTCCAGGTGCCAACAAAAAAGACTGCCAGCTTTCCAGCACGCCTCTACATCTGAAAAGATACACGTGTGCGGTTTCCTCAGCAAAATTGATCAGTGTCACCTATAAAAGTGAACACACACATACACTCTACATGTTTTTTTTTTTTTTTCATCTCTGATGTGTGTGATTTATAATCAGTGCTGGAGGTTTCGCATTACAAGTAATGTGCAGAGTAATCAGATTACTTTTTTGATGTAATGAGTAAAGTAACGCATTACTTTATAAAATTAGCCTACACATTGATATTTGAGTTACTTTTTTACGCCCTTACGTTAAACAAACATCTGCAAGCAGCAAAGCGAGACAACGTTTTGCAAAAGTATCGTAAAGCATGACTTTCCATAAAAAGTAACTAAGTCATGTAATTAGTTACTTCTAGGGGCAACGCTATATTGTAACATATTATATTTAAAAGTAACTTTCCCCAACACTGTTCATTATACCTGAAGGAATGTATCTGAAATAGTGTCTTTATATCTTGCCATAAAATTATTTTGTCAGAGTACACAGCTACTTTTGAATGGATGCCAATAGAGAAAGATGTTTTTCTGGCCTGTTTTTCAAGCGCAGAATCTATTTAAACAACCAAACAACAAAAAAAGTGTATATTTAGCAAATTATGCAACTGTGGCCACAGTAAGAGAAACAATGGGTGGGTTTATGATGTTCTTTTATTAAACCAGAGATTGTGTAATTTTGCCCTATGGCACATCGGGCTTCGTGTGCTGGTGAGAGTGTGTGAGTGAATCTCATGAAACCCAAAAACATGTCAAGGTCATGTCAATCAAAATAAATAAATAAATAAATAAAGCAGAAGATTGTTATTATTGTAACAAATTATATTTAAAAAAATTGATCAATTAAATATTTATTAATATAATATAAAAAATATATTTTTTATTATAAAAAAAATAAATTTAAATGGTCAAGTATTTATGCTTGCACTTTATTTACATAAATGTTATAAAACATTTATAAAAAATATTTGTATTTATTTATTAAATGAATAAAAACATTTTAAATACTATATTATAGTCATGTGATTTGCTGTCAGTAAGATTTATAAAAATTTAAAGATAAAGATTTTTTAATTAATACATTGATGATAATTATAATAAGAAACGTTTCTACAGCAAATCAGCATATTAGAATGATTTCTGAAGGATCATGTGACACTGAAGACTGGAGTAATGATGCTGAAAATTCAGCTTTGATCACAGGAATAAATTACATTATATTCAAATAGAAAACAGTTGTTTTAAATTGTAATCATTTCCACAATATTACTGTTTTAACTGTATTTTTGACCAAGTAAATGCAGCCTTGATGAGCATGACTTCCTTCAAAAAGATGTAAAAAATCTTACCAACACCAAACTTTTGAACGGTATGGTATAAACTATGGTGTAAACACAGTAAATTGTGACCTGGACATGGTTTGGTGAAGTTTGCCCATAATTTTAAAGGTTTTCTTGTTCTACAACATAAATAAGCACCTTTACTTCTGTATTACCATAACCAAACATCACAACCACAAGTATGAAATGACCTGTGTTTAATTCCCGCTGACATTTCACACATATTCTGATGCTTTGATACCACAGAAAGCCCAACTGTACATGGATTATAAATGAAGTGTTGTTGCATCATCGTGGGGTTTGCCAAAATGCTCCCTGGCGATTTAAAAACAGAAACAGTGGTAGATCTTTTCTGCAGCCAACATACAACACAGGCCGTATTTAATGGAACCCAGATGGCCATTAGGCCTAATAACTCTGCGGTCGTCCCCGCTGGGGCTCACAGGAAAAGGAGTGGGGAGCTCTCGGGTCAGAATGGCCCTGGGCCGGACGCTGACGGGCCTGTGGGTAGAGGAAGTGGGCGGGAGGAAAGGCCACATGTGTGTGTGGGCGAGTGTGGGCCGCTACTGCAGCCAGTCGTGAGGACCTTCCATGTGAGGAGGACAAACACACTCTCATGCCTTCACACACGACACTGAGGGAATGGAACAGAAGGAGGTGAACCTGTGGGTGCTTTTAAAAACAGGATCGGTTGGCCATGCACATTTTCTGAGGTCGCAACTTTAGTCAAAAAGCCAAAGAAAATGTTTAAACAGCAAATACGTTTTCAAGAATCAAGAGCTTTTCTCTTTCACAAGTGCAATGTAACAGGATATGCGAGTTTATTTTGCTTATTGAACATTCCTTGAGTAAACGCAATGTAAAAATGATTTAAATGCAGGATATTCCTCTCACCTCTTGCAAATATACGAACCCAAACCTCAAAGCACCAGATCAATGTCTTTGGTCCAAAGAAAGTAAGTTTCACTTGTGAGTTTTTCAAAAGTCCAGCACCTGCTGAAATAATAGCAGTGCTGACTGAATGATTACCATATTCATACACCATGGTGTGCTGCAGTGATGATGTAGTTTAGTTAGCATCACCCTGGTTCCCTAGACAAAAACCCAATAGGATTTTTCCATTGGCATTCGGATTATTGCAGAAAATAATCTCTGTGACCAACAAAAGTTTATGATTCTTAAACATTTTGTTCATCATAGCAATCTTCACAAAGTAACATAACTTTTATTAAATTCGTGAAAAATCAGAATTCAATGGCCAGAAATAAAAAACTAAAAACAGGCTATAAACGAACTACATCTCGGTCGCGTGACTTCAACGTCAGTGTTTATTTAAAACATTTCCCCTGAAAGTTTGAGTTAAAATACATTGCAAGAGTGTGATTATAATCACAATGAGGCTGTGAAAGTGGACTAGTGAGTAGATGAGTTTACCTGTTCGCTGTGATGACGTTTAATGCTATGGGATTAATATCCTGCCATGATTCAAAACTGAAAATAAAGTTCTGAAAGGTTGAAACTAAAGTGTTCGAAAACTCAAAATCTTACAAAAAAAAGTTTTGCAAGATCGAAAAATAAGATTTGCAAGCTTGCAAAATGTAAAAAATAAATAAAAATATCTCTGCAAACATTATGTTGTTTTTGAGTTTTCCTTCTTCAGAACTGCAACATTTTTTTTACGATGTTGCGCAAACAATTTTTCAGAGTTTCAAATTTGTCACTGTTCTCCCAGTGTATTAGTTTGTTTTCCAGATTTGAAACCTTGTAAATGGTGATCTGAAAACTGGTGTGCGAATAGGTGAAAAAAAGTTTTGAAATTCTGAAAACTGAGGTTCGAAAGGGCGAAACTTATTACATTACATTTGCACTCCTATTGCAGACTATTTTTCCAGAGCTGAGTTTACGACACCCACTTTGCGGAGATACGCCCACACAGTTGCGAGCTTGCGACTCACGTGATTTGTGGCAGCGTTGTCACGCAGCTCTGCTCTGAAACTCAGACTGAGCGAAAATGAAGCTTCGCAACCTCGCAACTTAAAAAAAAACCCTGGAGGGAGGGCCTTCTGCTCTTGGCCAATGCTTTGCTGTCTGCTGACGTACAGTCCAATCACAAGTCGTATTTACTGGAAAGGTGGGATTGACCGACTGCTCCGCCAATGACGAAATTCTCATGCTCACTCTCCTCACACAGCCGGCGACTCACTTTCCTCAGCTGGCGACTCACTCTCCTCACACAGCGAGCGACTCACTCTCCTCACACAGCGAGCGACTCACTTTCCTCGGCTGGCGACTCATTCTCACTCTCCTCACACAGCGAGCGACTCAGTCATACGTACATTGGCCTAATATTATAATAAAATCTCAAGTACTGTATTGGTGCAATAACTAACTTCAGTAAACTGTTCAATTTTTGTGTTGTAAAAATCATTTATTCTGAACCAATAATCTTAAATTGATTCTCATTGTTTTTTTGTTTTTTTACATTTATAAAGGCAATTTCCCCCTAACTGTCATCTTTCAAGTCAAATTCTATACATTTTAAGTCACTATATTGCTTTTACCAATCAAATTGACTATTTTTTTTATTTTATTTTTACTGTAACTGTATACAGTCAATTCTTCTGTTGTTTTGTATGTAGACCACTGTATGTACAACTTTGTGTTGGTTGGGATGTACACTGTGTACATTGTTTTTGTGGGAAAAATAAAATATATTTGTTACCGTGTATTTGTGTGTTCTGAGTATAAAACAATATTCTCAAATATTTTACAACACACTTATGTATGTACTGTCTGTAGTAAGTGTAACACTGCACAAAAAAAAGGCCTAAGTCATTATGATGAATGGAGAAGAAGTGTTTTTCATTCATCATAGTGTTTTACATTGAGCACATCAGTGTTCAACTGGTTCTTAAATGTCTATTCATATGATGGTTTGTGTGTGTCATTTGAAAACAAAATACCATTTTGAGAAGAAATAACATTGTTTTGAATGTAAAGTTTAATTTTGCAGGAGAATTGAGGGGTTTTGCCCATTGTGTGTGTGTTTTTTTATTTGTGTGTAGAGTTCTGAGAATATGAGGCATGCTTTCAGAAAATGTGTGTAAACAATCGAGAAAAACTGTAATATGCAAAACAAGCATTAAAAAAATTGCTTGTGTATATTATGTGTCTTTTATGTTTGTTTAATGACTGCTGCTGGCCAATAAAAAAGCCAATAAAACTTATGAATACAATTGGAGTTAAAAAACAAAAAATATTCATAAACCATAATGGGGCATTCATGTTGAATATTCTTTTGAATGTTGTTATCAAATAATAATCTGTTATAATCTGATAGAGAAAAACAACATGCAAGTAATTTATAGGCCTACAGTTAACTAATGTGATCTTTACAAAAACATAATGGTGTATGTAACTTTGAAATGTGTTTTACCTATTTTGATACCAATGTGAATCAGCAAAAATGGAAATGTCATTCTATTTTAAAGATAATTTATAAAATAAACTTTTTAAAAAGCCGTGCATCCTGTTTGCGTATCCTGTGCGCTTTCGTCATTGGCGGAGCAGTCGGTCAATCCCACCTTTCCAGTAAATACGACTTGTGATTGGACTGTACGTCAGCAGACAGCAAAGCATTGGCCAAGAGCAGAAGGCCCTCCCTCCAGGGTTTTTTTTTTAAGTTGCGAGGTTGCGAAGCTTCATTCATTTTCGCTCAGTAGTTTCAGAGTTTCAGAGCAGAGCTGCGTGACAACGCTGCCACAAATCACGTGAGTCGCAAACTCGCAACTGTGTGGGCGTATCTCCGCAAAGTGGGTGTCGTAAACTCAGCTCTGGAAAAATAGTCTGCAATAGGAGTGCAAATGTAATGTAATGTAATAAGTTTCGCCCTTTCGAACCTCAGTTTTCAGAGTTTCAAAACTTTTTTCCACCTATTCGCACACCAGTTTTCAGATCACCATTTACAAGGTTTCAAATCTGGAAAACAAACTAATACACTGGGAGAACAGTGACAAATTTGAAACTCTGAAAAATTGTTTGCGCAACATCGTAAAAAAAAGGTTGCAGTTCTGAAGAAGGAAATCTCAAAAACAACATAATGTTTGCAGAGATATTTTATTTTTATTATTTTTTACATTTTGCAAGCTTGCAAATCTTATTTTTCGATCTTGCAAAACTTTTTTTTGTAAGATTTTGAGTTTTCGAACACTTAGTTTCAACCTTTCAGAACTTTATTTTCAGTTTTGAATCATGGCAGGATATTAATCCCATATAATGTCCCAGACGACCTCTGTAGTCCCATTTAGGCACTTGTTAGCAACCACCTGTTTCAAGACAAGTAAAAGCTTTTTAAAGATTCCAAGGAGGTATTACTGATGTATTTTATGTCACAGAATAAAATACGAAAATATCTTAAGCTCGTGTTAATCACAGGCCTTATTTCAGGCGTTTAAACAAAAACCCATTCAACAAATCCACTGACTTTGGGACGATGGAAACGGAATGGCTAAAATGCTAATAAAATTTTGGCTTCAAAAAATGCTTCATTCCTGCAACACTATTTTGACAGGGTACTTGAAAGAATACCATGGAATTACCATGGAATATTATCCGATCAACCTAACCAAAATGTTGTTTTAATAATATCACAGACAAAATAGTAGGCCTATTCATTTGACTACAGAATATAGCTTTATGGTGTGTTTTTAGTCATTTTGGAGATTAACAGATCCGATCTCCATTCACTGTAATTGAATGGAAAAGAAAAACAGAAAGAAAGGAGAAAGTCATATTGGTGCGAAACAACAAATAATTGACAGAATGTTTATTTTGGGTATTGTTTGAGTGGTGCTGTTAGGTACAATCATAAGCATTTACTACTTTAATAAAACGGCAGAACAGCAAAAATATGTATGGTTTAATAACAATTTGTAGCACCAATAATCACATTTAAAAAAACGATTCTTCCGCCAAGTAATCTAGTTCATTAGCCGTCGTCTGTTTACGGTTGCACTTTGGCGCATTAATATGGAACTCGATGTGGTTCGGTTCGTCCATCCGAAACTATTTAAATTATTGCGAAAATTCTAAAATTATTAATACGAAATGTTTGTAGAAAATGGCACCTGTCACAGTTTTGTACATGAGTAAATATAATTTATACCTAACTGCTGGGCAGACGTTCATTACAACAGGGACTTAGCTAGCAGCAGTGCTCATCTGCTCCTGTATATGTTTTTTCCACACACTCAGGTCCAATTAATCACTCTGGCAGGACATCCTGGTGAACAGATTTCACGGTCTGCTACAGTACTCATCTGTTGTGATGAGCTACTGACCGTCATGGATGAGCTGAGACTCTTCCCAGAAGGTGTAGAATCTGTAGATGGCAACCAACACGTCCCATCAATAACTGGGTTTTGTAGAGACTTTGCTGCCCCTGCTGGCGTTTAATTCTCTGCCAGGATATTTGTAAAAGCATCATGATGATTTCTGTTGTAGTACTGAATCGGTTATGCACTAAAGCAAGTAAATTGATGCTATATTTCATATTCAATGAAATGGGGGAAATACTATGGAAGTCAATGGCTACCGTCAACTCTCTGGGTTACCAACATTCTTCAAAATATCTTCTTTTGTGTTCAAAAAAAGAAAGAAATTAATACAGGTTTGGAGCAACTTGAGGGTGAGTAAGTGATGATAGAATTTTCATTTTTGGGTGAACCATCACTCTAACAATAAAGATTTTGTGACAGTTTTCATGACAATTAAGCGCATTACGGTAATTCGTTAGGACATTTTCCTTTTTTAATGATTTCCATCTTTAATGATTATCATTAGGTTATCAATTTGATTTGAAACTGAAATATAGTGAATGAATTTTGTAATTACATTTCTTTTTAAATCAGCATAAAGGCATGACAACAAATACTATTATATTTAAATATTTTATATATTGTTTTAAAAATAAAATATAGATATAATATTTCACTTTACAATGAGACTTAAATTTCTGTGCTTCATTGTCATGAAAATAATGCAAAAAAACAATCTAGACCGCATCTGCTAATAATCTGATATAATGAAAATAATTTTTCTCTTGCATGAATAAATAAAGTGTCTGTTAGGGTTATGGTTAGCGAAAAACTAAAAAGCCAAATAAAACTCCTCTTTGAATCTCCAGTGTTTGACTTTATTGGATCTTGACAGGGCTGGTGACATCAAAACTAGCAGGTTTCTGGCTGATGTTTTCCTTTTTGCATGCAGACACAGTCCAGAAAAAGCCATGTAACAGTGAAACGAGCAAAACAGTGTAAAACTGGCACGTATGAAAAGGTATAAAATTGCACATTCACAGAAAAGCCACATTCCTAAATCTGAATCAAATGCAATAACACAAATTTCAGATGTTCAGTTCACAGACCAGCAGTGACACATGTAGAAGCTTTGCACAAATGTAATGCATAATATTGCAAGTCACATGACGTGCATTGAGAAATATAGCAAACACCATCCATAATAAAGCAATACATCGAAATAAATGTTCTTGAGGCAACAGATGAACAGATAATATCAACAGGCGTAAGGTCACATGACAGTCATTAGGTTTGCAGGTAGGTTTTCGATTAAAGCTGCTCTGTGAAGAGGCGAACATAAGCGGCTATCTGACACTCTGGGACATGTGCAGTGGTGTCAGCATCTCCTCAAAAATGGCCCCCTTCACGTTAGAGCCCCGCAGGTTTGCCTCCTGGAGGTCACAGCCGGACAGGTCACAGTTCTGTTACACAAATACATCAAAGTCAAAAACACAAGAAGACATGATGCCAAACTCCTGAATGATTCTGAAACGGAACGGTTTGTCACCTCCAGGTCGGTTCCTGCCAAAGTGGCGCCCCGCAAGTTACAGTTCTTGAGTTTGGCGTTCTTCAGCGTGGCCACGCGGAGGTTTATACCCGTCATTTGACTGCCCTCCATTTCCACCCCCTTTAGATTGGCACCTGTGAGGAAATGACAGACGTTACAAACTGGGAATACGAGATCCAAGAGAAGCAGTTCAGTTCAGGTCAAGTGTGCTCATTTTACCCTCTAGATTTGCTTTGAGTCCGGCGGGATCTTCAAAATTACAGCCTTTAAGAGACGCCCCTTCTGCATTGGTGCAAAGCATTTTCACGCCCTGTAAATTGGCACCCTGGAAGAACAAATGCGAAAAGACCAAATCAGTGTCACAGAGAGAGTGGGTGCATAACAAATATGTAAATAAATTAAAATAAATAATATTTTGCATTAATAAAAATACTATTTTTAACAATTGAAAACAGTTTTCATGAAAATTAAGTGCATTTTCATCCAAAATTCTCATTACTGTTATGCATTTGGAAATTTTTCTCTTATCGTTAATAGTTCCCATTATTCTCTGTGATGATTATCATTGGTTTATACATTTGATTTGAATCTCAACACTGAATATTAAAGATTTATTTAAGTTAGCATAATTAAAAGCATAACAAATAGCTTGATAAATACACTACTTTTCAAAAGTTTGGGGACAGTATATTTTTTTTAAAAGAAATTAATACTTCTTTTTCGGCAAGGGCACATTCAATTGATCAAACATGACGGTAAATGAATTCATATTGTTACAAAAACGTTACTTTTAATGTTACTTTTGATTCTTTCTATTCATCAAAGAATCCTGAACATATTTTTTATCATGGTTTCCACAAAAAAGAAGCACAACATGATAATAATCATAAATGTTTCTTGAACAGCAAATCTGCATATTAGAATAATTTCTGAAGGATCATGTGACACTGAAGACTGGAGTAATGATGCTGAAAATCACAGGAATAAATTACGTTTTAAAATATATTAAACTGTATAGAATATATAGAAAACAGTAGAATTTTATGTATTTTTGATCAAGAGAAGTCTTTAAAAAACATATTTTAAAAAAGCTTACCGACCCCAAACTTTTGAATGGTAGTGTAAAATATTTTAAATGCTATTTAAAAATCTAATTTAAATAATACAACTTTTATTTCAGTTATTACAGTAATGAAACTCATTAAAATAATGCAAAAAATGATCCAAAATGGTTTTTTTTTCTTCTTTTGATTTTAGGGTGAATGACAGGTACATCCTTACATCCAGATTGGCATTGGAGAGGTCTGCCCTCTCCAGGTTGGTACCGCAGAGGTTGGCGTGTGTGAGGTTACAGCGGCTGAGGTTGGCCATCTTGAAGTTGATGTAACGTAGGTCAAGACGAGAGAGATCCGCCCCACTGAAATTCAGGCCCTAGGAGAAACAGTTCACGCATTTGAGAGACTGAAATAATGCACCGAGTAAAAATATAAACCCGTGCAAATATTCAGTGGCTACCTGACATCGAAGTTCTGATTTGGTTGGAGTGGCAAGCAGAAATCGCACAAACTCTTTGCGGGAGATGGGCGAGTGGTCTTCAGGAGGCTGGGAATTCTGACGCAGGAGGAAAGACCCACTGTTGTTATTCATGCCCATGTCAACTTAACTTTATGTGCATTTCTTTCTTTTTTTACCTTAATAACCCCTTCAAGCTGCTCAGCAAGACGTTCGATTCCAAAGAAGCGAGCTTCTTCAAGCACACCTGTACAAAATAGTGTTCAATATGTACTCAGTTAACATGCAAAGAGGCTAGCCAATCATAACAGAGCTCATTTACATATTAGAACATCATCCGGGTACTTCTCGCCTACTATTTGTCGACTACTATATATTAGGGAAGTATTCGATTTTGGATGCGGCGTAAAGGTCATGGAAAATGAAATTATGTTGTTTGGTGCAAGAAACCTTCACTAACATTATAAGTGGACAGCAGAAAAACCAATAAAACGCTGTAAAAAGGGTGGAATTTGTTTCGTTTTCATTTTCAAGCCTCGTACCCAGCAGGTTGATCCCGTCATTGATAATGAGCTGTCCGTGTCTCAGGTAATTTAATATGGGCTCAAAGTAATCCGGACTCCGGTCAATGAGATACGCTCCTTGCTCGTCCTGCTTGTTTCCCCAAACATCTGCCAGGGAACGATAGAAAAAAAACTGTAGTACGAATAAATGCACGAACAAATTTTTTAACGTTTGACAAAAAAACAACATTAGATCAGTCCTTACCTTTGTCTCTGAACATGTGAGCCAACATGCTCTCCGGTTCTTTGACCAAAGTGCTCCTAACAACCAAAGGAAAGTGTTAAAGTGTTAAATTCATCACACAGAGCAGATGTAGAGCAGATTAAATGGGTTGAGGGAGTCACAAAAACATTCAAAATACATAAATAAATGTAATACATAAATAAATAAAGATTTTTATTACTGAGAAATAATTGTTTTTATTTTCTATACTGTAAATTTACATCTCAGTGGCTACCGACCTTTCTCTAGTGTCATTAGTTAAGAAAAAATATTGTCAAGACTGCATCGCATAGGTGACCTTGTCATGTGGTTGACTACGTGTTACTTTTCTCAGTGCTAGAATTCAAGTCATTTGTAATTACATGACATATTTTTTATAATTGTAATATATATATAATATGCGTGTGGGTGTGTGTGTGTAAAATCATTATTTTGCATGTAGGATTATGTAATTTGCAAACTTGTGGGATTTCAATGGAGCTCAGTGGATAATGTGGATTTCTGGGCCATCGACGCGTTTGCTGAATGATTTGTAAGAAATACAATTTTCTCTCACATTTCCCCCCAAAATTCTCATTACTGTAATGCATTCAGACATTTTCCTTTTATTAATAATTTCCATCATCCTCAGTCATGATTGTAAGTAGTTACCCTCAACAGTGTAATAATGTTAAAGACAATTATTTTTTTATTTAAATCAGAATAGTTAAAGACATGACAACAAAACAATGAAATATATTAACTTATATAACTTCATATTCATTTATATATTATTTATAGCTATTAAATAAAAAATATTTAATTTCAATAATATATTTTATTTCACATTACTGTAGCAAGAATGAAATGTTTGTTAAAATTGTCATGAAAACAATGCAAAAGAGATGGTTGCTCGTGATGGTTTAGAATAGATTATGGATTACAGTTAATGAGATTATTAGTGTGATGATGTGTAGTACTAGTGACATCACCTTGTGGTTGTGAACCGCCGGCCTCCCACATTGAGTGTGATCCAATCAGTGTGCGCCCAGGAGTGGAACTCATGCGGACTGTCTGGGTTATTTGGTGGATCTGTGGGACATGATCCAATGAAGACGGATTAAGACAACTGAAAACAGATCTAAGACCAAAACAATGTTATAATTTCAAACTCACCGACAAAAGAGTCTCCATCCGATATATACAAGACATCATCATCTCTGTTAACAGATGTAACACCAAATGTTTTATGTTTGTGATATGTGCATATAAATATACATAAGAGAAGTAGTTATTGTACTAACCTGATGAGGGCTATATCATCGATAAGACCTCCTTTCCCATTGTATATGTTGGCAGCTTTTATTCCAAATTTCGTGCTTGCAACTGACAGTAGATCAGCTAGAGTTCCATAAACAGCCACCACCTGATAAAAGCACTCATGAATGGAGCAACAACATGCTATTTTTTTCAGCAGTGTCTTTAATTCTATATTACAAGGACAATAGATCACAAAGCATACACACCTTCCCATTGTGTGAGGTTCCATTCACAAACAGCGTGACTCTTCTCATATCCGAGGGTGTAATGTGACTCTTAGGTGATTGTTTATATTGTTTAAACTCCACGTTACTGTAAAACATCAAAGCATTTCCGACTATTGCAGAAGACTGTTTACTTCCGTAATGACTGCAGCCAATCAGAGACTTTGAAACCGGAACGCAGCAGGGCAGGGCAGTTCCAGCGGTGGGCGTGGTTAAGAGGAGCGAACATGGTCTCTGATTGGTCAGGCAACTTTGTAAATGTACATTTCAGTGACTACTTACCTTTCTCTCGTGCGATTATTCAAGAAAATATATTGTCAAGACCGCTGATGAAGCAACACATGGATGACCTGATCACATTGCACTTGCACCTTTATAAAAATAAAAGTCTAATTCAATGGATTTCACAATATTTGACTATCAGTAACAGCAATAAACTCCAAAATGTCATTATAGAATTGTATAATATTAATAGATATAGTAAAAGTTATATAATAGTTGACTTAGGGACCCTAGGAAATATGAGTTTTGGGTGCACACTAAGTCAAACCACTTAAATGTGACAAAATTCAGCAGTCTTGAAAACCACTGTTGACAACATCAGCAATAATGCACAAGCAGACAAGCATCTGCTTTCGTTTACAGAATAGACAGAAGCATATTCCAGACATTAATTTATTTATCATACTGAATTTACAAAATTAAAAGAAAAAGCAACAATTGAAGAAACAGGTTTGTACATTTCAGTCCTTTTTGTCATTTATTTTTTGTTTGTTTTTTTAATGTTTTTAACAGTTTTGAATAGCAACCCACTGTACACAAGGCTTATGATGATATTTCTAGATCTTTAAAAAGAAGAAAAACAACCAAGATGCTCTAACTTTCCAATGACGACACCGGAGTAAGGCGAATCCTAGGTTGGACAAACTGGACTTAAACGCAACCCTGCTACCCATCATCCCAATAGAGAGCAGCAACAAACACTACAGAAATACTAGTGCCAGAAGAGCTTCTAAATCCATTCGGCCACCCTCTGCCTTCTAGATCCACGTCGATCAGATTTACATTGAAATAACACACAATCTCTGTCATCCTGTTGTTTTCATGCACTAATCAGGAATTCGGGGGGAGTCTCTGAATTTACATCGAAATCGTGCCACAAAGTCTTATGGCAACATGAAACTCACTGGACGACTTCATTAAAGCTTCAGTCCGCAGAGTTAACAATATGAGAATCATGGGAAATGTAAAATGTTCAGTGGGGGAAAAAAAACAAACTCTAAAGGGCTAATGCTCGCATCAAGTCAATTTCTGTGCGGTGACAATTATGGTCTACAACTTAAAGCTGAAAAACATAATTCTGAGAGCAAAATTTATAGACAGTAAACAACTCAAAATGGTTCTTTACAGCCGCCCCTTTTCATAAACCGATGATTCCACATTAAAATGTGCTGTATACTAATAATAACACTTGTTGACATTTCAAGCAGCGATAAACCTAGCAACCTACCGCGTACATTGTATTTCAGTATACATTATTAAAGTTCCCTTGAGTGGTTTCAGCCTCGAGACGGTCAAAGGGAGGGACACAGACAGGAAACACAGTAGTGTCCATTACAGTGAATTGTTGTAGTGGTGAGCGATGCCTTTTCTTACTGTATACGTTCGCCATTAACGCCGCAAAACAGTTCAAATGAATAAGAATAAAAATACTATGTTGACAACTTCGACCTCTTCGGTTCTGGAATGAAATTCTTACAACAGAGTAAAACATTCACCTTCATGTTTCATTAGAATAGATATGACAATATCATAGAGGGCAGGGTAAATAGTGTAATAAATATCTAAGCGCAGGATTGAAGCATTGGCTTTAAATGAAACAAAAGTTAACAGTATTGACTGATGCCCTGAAAAGCCGGGGGTTTTTTCGGTGTTTGATGGGTGCAGAACGGGCAAGGGATGCCCGGTCGCATCCAGTCCCGCTCGCTGGGTGTCCCGAACGAGAGCTGGGCAGAGGACACGGAAGGCATGCCTTAGCTGCGGATGGGAGGCCCGGCGGGTAGGTGGGTAGGGAGGGAAACAGAGGGAGGCCAAGCGAGAGAGGAGAGGGATGTGAAACCGCAGAGATCAGGGAGGCTGGCGGCCTAAACCCCATTAAAAAGTCTTCCGGTGGATGGCACGGGCGCGATCTTCCTCGTATTCTTTCTTGGAGACCCACATCTTCTTAAAGGTGTCGAGTGAAGCCAGGATAGATCCCCTATACGAAGAGTGAAAAACACCATAAAATACACCCAAACAACTTGACTTAAAATACATAAACTGCTGTTCAAAAGTTTGGGGTCGGTAAGAAATCTCGGTGTCCTTGTTACATATACTTAATAGTAACATTAAATTATGCATAATTACATGCAACTAACCCTATAGTAAGTACATGAAGTTGCTTAATATTACTCAGTACTTAAATATATAATTACACTGTAACAATGACACCTTAAAATAAAAGGTGAAATCTCTTCTGTTCACCAAGGCTGTATTTCTTTGATCAAAAATACAGTAAAACAGCAATATTGCAATTTTCTATTTGAATATATTTGAAAATGTAATTGATCCCTGTGATGCAAAGCTTAATTTCCAGCATCATTACTCCAGTCTTTCAGTACGTGATCCTTCAGAAATCATTCTAATATTCTGATTTGCTGCTCAAGAAACATTTCTGATTATCAATGATGAACAAAGTTCAAAAGAACCGCATTTATTTAAAATATAAATCTTTTGTCACTTTTGCTCAATTTAATGCATCCATGTTGAATAAAAGTATTAATTTCTTTCTTTTTTTAACTGTTCTCAAACTTCTTTGAACTGTAACATATAAACTTGTATATATATATTTATATATAACATGTATACATATTCTTACCCTATCCATGTTGAATAAAGTCTCTCCTGTGGTGCAGATATCTGAAACAAGAATTTTTTTTATTATTATTTAGCGACACATAGTTCTCAAGCCAAGCTAACATTCCTTAGATGTGCCGGTCACCTTAATTTTAACGTCTTTGGGTGCGAGTTTCTTCACTTCACTTAACAACCGGTCTCCAAAACCTGCGAGGAACAACAAGACAGACTTTCAGTTTTCTCACTGGGTGGAGAACTGAAAGAAGTTCTTGACTGATATGTTTGCCTTACCTTTGAGGAGCGTTGAGCCGCCAGACAGCACTATGTTTGAGAAGAGGGTGCGTCGCAGATCCATGTCTGACTTCTGAATGGCGAAAGCCAGCACTTCATGAATACCCTCGCTCTCATCTCCAATCAGATCAGGCCTGAAGAGAAGCTCTGGAGCCCTGAACCGCGCCGGGCCGATCTGTGAGAGACAAACAGCTGTGAGTAACACCTAATGGTTTACATGAGTACTATAAAAATAAGCACTATTTACTTTCTTAATACAAAATTCTGGTGTCATCATGAACAAGTTATCAGTGCACTTTATTGCAAAGAAGAAAAAAATACACCACATTATGGAAGGTTATGAATGCAATTTAATTTTGACTTGAACCTGAACTGAACCATTACTGAATTTCAATTAAACTAGGATATGATCCCTAATTTTATGGCCATCTTAGCACACACTAACATCTACTGGTAAATTCATTCTTACATCTAGAGTGCTTCCGTCGGGTAGAGTGTATTGTGCTTTTTCAGTTTCTAGAGTTTCATCCTTCTGGGGGTTGAGGGAAAGGTAGCAGGCTCTCTGGAAAACAAACAAAAACAGCATTTTTTTATATTTATATATCATCTAACATCTAGATTATAATTGTCCTTAAAAAGGAACCGCAAAAGAAAGTGTCATATAAATCCAGATGTGGAGTCTCGTACCTCCTTGATGGTGCGAACGACCTCGAACTCTGCAGAAGTGTGGAAATCGTAGCCTTCCTTGCGCAGGAGTAGGCGGAGGTATCGGGAGACGTCACGTCCGGCGATGTCCACGCGCATGATGGAATGTGGAATGGCGAATCCCTCGTATATGGGGACAGCGTGCGTCACACCATCCCCGGCATCCAGGACCACACCTGTGGTTCGGCCTGTGGCGTATCTGTCAGGCAGGAAACGAGTGTGCATGAGAGAGGGAGTATGAGGCGTGATGTCAGGAAGAAGGACATTGAAAGCTCTGAACTCACAAACTGAGCACCGCCTGCATGGAGATGAACAGCGCCGGCACGTTGAACGTCTCGAAGAAAACCTCTGCCGCCCGTTCACGGTTTTTACTGGGGTTCAGTGGTGCTTCGGTCAACAGTACAGGATGCTGAAAGATACATAAATATATAAATGTCTGAACAATACAGTGCAAGACAGTGCTGTTAACTAAAACTATAAAAGACAATAACATTTTGGTAATTAAAATAAAATGGAGATCCAATAAAATATAAATATCAGCTGTAAAACTTAAAAATGAGGGGGAAAAAGCTATTAAAAAAAACCTATTATTAATAATTATTAATTATCCAAACATAATAATTAGATCAAAAAGTTTAACTTAAAATGTTTTCTTGGAAACTATCAGAAATAAATAAGTTATGTTGAAGTACTAAAATTACTAAAACTGAAATAAAGATAAATGATCGTAAATGATAAATGAAAATAAACAAAAACTAATAAATATGAGAAGAAAAAAAATACTCATTGCAAAAATGATTAAAATAACATTTAAATGATAACTAACCCAAAAATAAAACCTTCAAAGAATTAACAAATAACACTAAAATAATTCTGGTGAAGAATAAATTCAATCCACACCTCCTCAGAGAAGGTCTGCAGCTGTTCCTTTGAGTACACATACTGCCAGATGCGCTCCATGTCATTCCAGTCTTTCACGATGCCGTGTTCCATGGGATAGCGCACGGACAGCAGCCCCCTGTGCTCCTGCATATGCCACAGATATAAAGGACGCATTATGATTTTACATGATTACAATGCAACTTAAAGACAGCATGAAATCAAAACTGCCCCTGTAATTTGCACGTTATATTAAAGGCACACTATGCAGTTTCCGTTTTTGTCAAACAGCGACCCCTAGAGTCGCTGTGGAGTACTTGTGCTTATCGTTACCGTCGTAAATACCACTCGCGCAGTCCGACCGCGCTTTCTTCGTCGACTCTGCCATGATTCACGTCTGAAATGCGTGCTAGTGTCTTCCATAGAGGCTGCTTCATATGTTGTTGATGTATGTGACGTCATGCCGTAAAGCAAGTCGTGATTCTCGCCAGATTTGTCAGGGCGCCACCTCTCAAACCTGCATTGCTGGTTTTGCCAGCGGCGTCCCCCCCTGCGTTGCTATCGGGATGATTCGCCCTACTACGAGTTCGTTTACCATCGAAATGACTTCCAAGCTGTAATATTAAAGGTACAAATCTTGCATAGTGTGCCTTTAACTTTTCTCTTCTGATGACATGCACAAAATATCATTAACCAATAGCATCACAGGTTAAATCAAGACCCACCCAATAATATTTACCGAATACTGTTGCACATTACGGAAGTTAAATGCATTGTGAATGTCAAGATAAAACACATTTTCAACAGAGACATGTACTTTAAATAAAGTTTTACCTCGGCTTTGGGTCCAATAAACAGATCACCCTCAAGGGCACCGGCCATCACCCGAACATGCTTGGGTCGCCCCACACTAGAAATAAACCGTTCTGGTTAATATAACACCTCAATGTGTGTGTGTGCATTTTGTTTTAATGTTTTTGAAAGAAGTCTCTTATGCTCACCAAGGCTGCATTTATTTGATCAAAAATACAATAAAAATAGTAATATTGTGAAATAATGATTACAATTTAAAATAACTGTTTGCTATTTTAATATATTTCAAAGTGTAATTTATTCCTGTCATGCAAAACCAAATTTTCAGCACCATTACTCCAGTCTTCAGTGTCACATGACCCTTCAGAAGAAAGATGAGTAAAAAGTTCAAAAGAATGCCATTTATTTAAAATAGAAATCTTTTGTAACATCATAAATGTCTTTACTGTCACTTTTGATCGATTTAACACAACCTTGATGAATAAAATTGTTTCTTTAAAGGTTCTTTGAAGGTTTATTCAATGTAGTAATACCAATCAAATGGGTTACTCACTAATTTGGGAAACAGTATTTAGGGATCTGATCTCCAGCAAAGCCAGCCTTAATAACTCCAGAACCCTGTAAGAGAAAAAAAAATAAAGAAAATGAAACTCCAATATGAACTCCAATTGTACAGTGAGTAAACTGTATAACTATATGTAAACTGGGTAACACTTTATTTTACAGTGTCCTTGTTACAAATGTTACATGTAGTTACTGTAATAACTATAAATGAGGCATAATTACACACAACTAACCCTAAACCAAACCACAATCCTAACTAAGTACATGCAGTTAATGATTATTACACAGTTCTTAAATGCATAATTACACTGTAACACGGACACTGTAAAAAAAGGAAGTGTAACAGAAAACTGTATGAACTATAAAAGCTCAAACAGTGAATGTGTTGTAAAAAGATTCATCTGATGTTCTGAACCCTCCTTGTTTGATCTTGAGTCATGAGACAGAGCTGGAGGGAGCAGCAACAAACTCAACAGCCACAGACTACAGTAGAGAGACACTGTGAGAAAACATCCCAATGTTCCCTTAAACATCACTGACATTTACTAAGTTTTCATAATTTTTGCAACCTGTGACATTCATTCAGGCTTTGAGGTTACAGAGCTCCCATCTTAAATCTGATTAAAGGTGGAAGCTTAATAGATCTCCATCTATTGCTCCACTCTTCTGGCTTGTGTTAAAATCAATTTTGTGATTTATATAAATTATTTCAAACTATGAAATGTGGCTGTAAATACAAGGCGGGGTCACAGACAGCCATCTTGGCAACAATAACAACTCTAGCTAAAATACAGGTTTTTATCTGATAGATTCTCTTTTGACAACCATGCATCTTGCGATATCTCATTAATATGAACAACGTGGAATCATTTATTTGACATTTGAGTGATTAATTCAAAGAACCAGTGCAAATCAGCTTTATACCGACACATCATACTGAGCAGCGAATGCCTCAGGATAACGCATTTAAGACAGATACACTGTTATGCTTTACATGATGAAGTGTTTAGACGTGCATCAGACTGTGCACAGTAAATAAAATCCAAAAAATCTAATTTGGCATTGGCCGGCTAGCGCAGGGTTTGGCACAATGGCATTAGCTTTAGCCTCTTAGCACAGACTGGGTGTGGAGGGCTGCTGACATCATACTCACATTATCAATCACAACCGGCTGGTTGGCTATAATATCATACGACTCCATGTTCAGCCTGCGCTTGTGTGCGTTTTTCGGTCAACTCGTTCGCAAGAAGCAACGTTTATGATTTTCTGTTCATGTAAATAAAAAATAACCGTCGCTGCTTGGCAGTAAAACCACAGGCTGAGCGGTGATGCGTCAACCGAACCTCACTGTGGAGGGAGCCAATCAAACACACGGGACTAGGAGATGACTGACAGCTCCTTTAGCCAATAGTCATTTGGTTCGAAGGAGGTTCTAGGAGGTTCTAGGAGGTTGTCAAACTGCGCGTTTGACAACCTCCTAGACTTACGCAAAAAAATAAAAAATTATAAAAAATGTAAAGTGTGTTATTTTATAAATGTATTTATATGTTATGCTCATATGTAATTGGAAATATGTGTTTTTTTAGGGGTAAAATAATGGAGAGGATAATAGCAAACGACTGCAGTAGCAGAGAGGAAGCTATTTAAAAAAAAAATACATAATATAATATATAGAATTAGCATATTGCATTTTGAACAATTATCCAACAGACTTAATTCTCTTTTTGTTTTTATTTAAGCATTCTCTTACAATAAGTAAGACTATAAATAAATACGCGGTTAAACGTGAAACGGATATTATAGCACGTTCGGGACATTTATTTTGACAACCGGAAGTAGCTTATCCGGAAATTGTTCTTCAAGGGGTTGTTATTCTGTCCTCCGAGAAATTGAAAGTGTCAAATCAGCCTAGAGATCCAAACTAAACGACTATCAGAAAAGATTAATCTACAAAACATCTTCAGGTGAGGATCTACATTTTAATTCAGTTAACAATGTTGGCTGAATGACCACTTGTGGTATGTTTATTGCTGTAAAAACTTTAATGTTGAGGTATGGGGCTGTTTGATTTGTTCACAGTGAGTCATTCCAAAGGAAAATTGTGGTGAATTATACATTTAAATTTGCGCAGTGTCCACTGCCCTGATATTCACACGTGATCAAGGCCTGATTAACTCAAAAATAATAATGATAATGTAACTGCAAAACATTTATAGCGCATCTTTCATACAAAGACAGACGTTAGAAGAACAAATCTAATATAACTATCATGCCATGTATTATACCATATCCTATACTATATTTAAAATACCTTTTATTGAAATATTTTGTAATTTCTGTAATATAAATGATGCTGATCACCCTAATATAAGATCAATCATATTATGTGTTTAGCTCCAAGTATCATTTAATAAAAAATGCAATATAGAAAATATTCTTGTATTTAAGTCTAATGATCTCTGTTAACAGGTGTTGTACACTGAGCCTGCTCTGGCTCACTCATGTTGGAGCTGGAGACCGTGGATCAAACCTGACACAAGATGGCCTGTGTAGATGAACCTCCAGAGAAGTGAGTTTCTCCATTAGTTGTGAATCACTGTTTAGTAGTGCTCTTAGATATGTGCTCACTAACATGTCATCCAACGACAGGCACTGCTGGGTTTGTTTTGCCACGGAGAAGGAGGATCGTGCTGCAGAATGGGTCAGTCCGTGCCGCTGTAAGGGCTGCACTAAGTGGATCCATCAGTCTTGCTTGCAGCGTTGGCTCGACGAAAAACAGAAGGGAAACAGTGGTGGAGCCGTCAGCTGCCCGCAATGTGGCACTGAATATCATATCGTTTTCCCCAAAATGGGTTAGTATTTGCACTTCACTTTTTTGAAGGGAGACTTACTGATACCGTATTTCCTCTTTCGTTGCATGTCTCGTCATGGACTCTTACATATTTTATGCATATCCGTATTGCACCATATCACTGCCCGTTTATACAAATATTGTGGATAATTTTCTCCTGATAAGGATGTGGTACTGTTAGCTCTGTTTTGCACCAGTGTTGTTATTAACTAAAACTAAACTATTTAAAAAAAAAATTTTGTTAACTGATAGAAAGCTCATGTAAATGAAAATAAAAATATCAGATGAAAAACATCAACTTAAATGTAAATGATAATTGAAATACTGAAATAAGTGTAAGTTGAAGACTAAAACTAAAACTTAAATAAAAATAAATGAAAGCTAAGCTATTAAAAATCATTTTTGTTAACTGAAATAAAGCTGAGATAAATTATAAATATTGGATGAAAAATTCAAATGAAAAAGTAAATACTGAAATAAAATAAGTGTAATTTGAAATACAAAAATTACTAAAACCCAAACAAACTTAAGTTTAAAACTAAACTATTAAAAAATATTTTTGTCAACTGAAATAAAGCTGAGATAAATTAAAATATATAAACATCAAATGGGAAATTTAAACTTAAAAAATGTCAATGAAAATTGAAATACAAAAATTACTAAAACCCAAATAAAAATAAATTAAAGCTAAACTATCTACAACATTTTTTTAACTGAAATAAAGCTGAGATTAAATATAAATATGAATGAAAAACATCAAATAAAAAAAGTAAACGAAAATAGAAATACTGAAATAAAATAAGTGAACGTTGAAATAGTAAAATTGCTATACTTCAAAAAAAAATTAGTAAAAGCATATAAAGCAAGATGAAATGACAATGAAAACGGTCCAAATAAATGTTCAAAATATTAATAATTACTCTTAAAAGTGACACGACATGAAGGCCATGTATAGTAACCCACACTCGGAATATGTCCTCTGCATTTAAATATTATATAAGTAATACTAAATATTATTTTATAACAGTTTTGCACTCATTTTCACTTACCATTTAATCATCATCATGCATTTAATTTTTGACAAATTAGCTCAGAAAAAGTGACAAAAATGCACAGATGCTGTGTGGGCTTACTAATGACTAATATTCCATCATTCAGTGTGGCTGTTATTTTGGTCAGTGAATAGGGAAGTGTTAAATGTGTGGTTGTGTCTCTGTTCCAGGGCCTCTGGTGTACTTCCTCCAGCAGGTGGATCGAGCTCTGTCCAGGGCCAGTCCGTTCGCTGCGGCTGGAGTCGTGGTGGGCACCGTTTATTGGTCGGCCGTGACCTACGGTGCCGTCACGGTTATGCAGGTGCGTTGAAGACAGGAGGAAGAAAGGAGCTTGGCTCTCCTTGGGTCTTTTGAACACTTTTTCTTCTCTGTTTTCAGGTGGTGGGGCATAAGAAGGGTCTGGATGTGATGGAGCGCGCGGATCCTCTCTTCCTGCTCATGGGTTTACCCACCATACCTGTCATGCTGGTACTGGGGAAAATGATCCGCTGGGAGGATTACGTGGTGCGGCTCTGGCAGCGACACTCTTCCAAGCTTCAGATCTTCAGCGGGCTTGTGCCTGGTATGTGGAAGACAGCGTGAAACTGGGATGTAGTTCATTGTTGTTCTTTATACTTAAACTATCGAAAAACTATATCAAAAATAATTTTCGTTAATTGAAATTAAAGCTAAATATTACTTATAAAAAATGACAAAAGCACTAAATTTAGAATGAAAGCATATATTTTTATGTTTTCATTTACACTCACCTAAAGGATTATTAGAAACACCTGTTCAATTTCTCATTAATGCAATTATCTAATCAACCAATCACATGGCAGTTGCTTCGATGCATTTAGGGGTGTGGTCCTGGTCAAGACAATCTCCTGAACTCCAAACTGAATGTCAGAATGGGAAAGAAAGGTGATTTAAGCAATTTTGAGCGTGGCATGGTTGTTGGTGCCAGACGGGCCGGTCTGAGTATTTCACAATCTGCTCAGTTACTGGGATTTTCACGCACAACCATTTCTAGGGTTTACAAAGAATGGTGTGAAAAGGGAAAAACATCCAGTATGCGGCAGTCCTGTGGGCGAAAATGCCTTGTTGATGCTAGAGGTCAGAGGAGAATGGGCCGACTGATTCAAGCTGATAGAAGAGCAACTTTGACTGAAATAAACACTCGTTACAACCGAGGTATGCAGCAAAGCATTTGTGAAGCCACAACACGCACAACCTTGAGGCGGATGGGCTACAACAGCAGAAGACCCCACCGGGTACCACTCATCTCCACTACAAATAGGAAAAAGAGGCTACAATTTGCACGAGCTCACCAAAATTGGACAGTTGAAGACTGGAAAAATGTTGCCTGGTCTGATGAGTCTCGATTTCTGTTGAGACATTCAGATGGTAGAGTCAGAATTTGGCGTAAACAGAATGAGAACATGGATCCATCATGCCTTGTTACCACTGTGCAGGCTGGTGGTGGTGGTGTAATGGTGTGGGGGATGTTTTCTTGGCACATTTAGGCCCCTTAGTGCCAATTGTGCATCGTTTAAATGCCACGGCCTACCTGAGCATTGTTTCTGACCATGTCCATCCCTTTATGACCACCATGTACCCATCCTCTGATGGCTACTTCCAGCAGGATAATGCACCATGTCACAAAGCTCGAATCATTTCAAATTGGTTTCTTGAACATGACAATGAGTTCACTGTACTAAAATGGCCCCCACAGTCACCAGATCTCAACCCAATAGAGCATCTTTGGGATGTGGTGGAACGGGAGCTTCGTGCCCTGGATATGCATCCCACAAATCTCCATCAACTGCAAGATGCTATCCTATCAATATGGGCCAACATTTCTAAAGAATGCTTTCAGCACCTTGTTGAATCAATGCCATGTAGAATTAAGGCAGTTCTGAAGGCGAAAGGGGGTCAAACATGGTATTAGTATGGTGTTCCTAATAATCCTTTAGGTGAGTGTAGATTTAAGTTTGTTTTAGTCATTTTCATTTTTATGTTTTCAGTTAATTTGTTAAAATTAAAACAATATAAACAGTGCGTTTATTTTTAGTTTGTTTGTCACTTTTTATTTGCTTTTGTTATATTTATTTTTAAACTATTATATTTAGCTTTATTTTAGTTTTTTAGTTTCAGTAAATTTAGTACTTCAACAAATTCCCTTTTATTTTTGTATTTTCAGTTTTAGCAAAGTAATTAAATTACAAAAATTATAACTGAAATAAAAATAAAGCTAAATATAATTTTTTTACACATAAAATGACTAAAACTTAAACTAAAATGAAAGCTTTTTTTTCTATTGTCAGTTTTCATGTCACTTTATAATTGCTTTTGTCATTTTTATTTTAAAAAAGCAACTATATTTAGCTTTTTCATTTCAGTTTGAGTAATTTTAGTACTTTAATTCACTTTTATTTTTATATTTTCAGTTAAGTCGTTTAAGAACTGAAATTAAAAGATCTTTATTTTATTTAAATAAAAGCTAATTCAAAATATTAATACATACTATGATAGTATCATACATAATACTAAAATAACACTGATCCATCCAAAAATATACATTTTGACATTTACTCACCCTCTCATTCTAAACCCATTATAATGTGTATAAATATTTAGTGGATAGCTCATTTTTGTGTGAACTGTTCTTTTAAAGCATCTTACTGTCATAATCATACCGTAAAGCATTTTTGAAGCACAAAATATCATTTGTTTGCACAGGGATGGGTCGTGTTCTGCCCCGCGCCCCAGCAGAAGGCGGATACGGAGGAGACCATCTCTCTGTGTCTCGCACCCTGTGTGGAGCCCTCATCTTCCCCTCCATCGCCAGCCTGGTGGGTCGTCTCCTGTTCCGCAGAGTCCCGTCAAACCTGCAGCGCACCATCCTGGTGAGAGTCCACAGCCCTGAGCGCCTACCATACAACCTGGAATTACATTAAACAAGTGCAAAGCTTAACCCAGTTTTCCTCTTCCAGGGTGGCATCGCCTTCGTGGTGATTAAGGGAGTGCTGAAAGTGTATTTCAAACAGCAGCAGTACCTCATCCAGGCCAACAGACACATCCTGAATTACCCCGAGCCCGAGGGACGAGCAGACGGCGCTGTTGAGGACGACAACGAAGACAGTAGCAATGAATGAAGAGGATGCACTTACGGAAATCAACAAATGAACTGTAGAATAGGATTCGCAGAATAAAAATACATATTTACGGATGTTTAAAGACATCATTTTTCAGCTTCACATGGCTCTAATATAGCACAAACACGTTTGCTATGTGTTATCATAATGCAATGATGGCTGAAATTCTTTCATCTGTGAGAAACTCTTGCTGGGGTGTTGAAGTGCTTGTAATAGCGAAATGCACCTTCAGATGGCGCCAAAACAAAGCTGGAAACTGCACTGTGCACTGATGTCTGGTGAAGAAAGACATTGTCATTTATGCTGCAAATGTACCAGCAGAATCATGGAATGAGAACGAGTTTATTGATTCTAATTGAAGGCAATACACACTTGCTCTTTAAAAGCAATTACTAATAAAGATAATAAACCCAGAAACTTTGACTTTGATGCATTACTGTAAGCGTTTTTGATAAAGGTGGTACAACCTGGGGAAAAAAGATGAAATTTGCATATCTGGGCAAGACCAGTCCAGGATCAGACGTCATATTTGACCCCAAAATCAAAAGAGATTTTATATATTTGTTTTATATTATGCATGTATTTTGCATGTATTGTAATTTTTAGGACCGTTAAGATTGGTTGCATGATTAGGAAGTGCAACATGGAAAGAAACATCTGGATCATTTCACTCCAAAAATTAAAGAAATAATATTCTGCATAAAGATATATTTTTTAGAGCTATTACATTTTTAGTTTTTTGCATTGGATTTGTGATGTATTAAATAAATGTATTTTCAGACCGAATTCAAATGAGCTGTAATGCACTTGGATGTTTATTATTATTATATTTTTAGTGATTGTCATTGTTTTCAATGTTTCTCATGTTAATGCAAAAGGCCTTTATGTATTAATTACATTATACATTATTGGAAACACTTTAAAATAAGATTCCATTAGTTAAGTTAATGTATTAATATTAACTAACAATGAGCAATACATTTGTTACAGTATTTATTAATCTTTGTTAATATAAATACAACTGTTCATTGTTAGTTCAGGTTCATTAACTAATGTTAACAGAAACAACTTTTGATTTTAATCAGGTATTAGTAAATGCTGAGATTAACATTAACTGAGATTAATAAATGCTTTGGAAATATTGTTTAAAAATGTAAAAAAATTAAAACTTATTTTTAAGTGTTACCATATTATTTAATTTTTGCAATAAAAATAAAAAGTACAAATATATGTAGGCTATATAATATGATGCAGCATATGCAATATAAATTAAATCAGAAATAAATATATTTAAAATTTTAACATTAAAGTAGTGAAAAGGAGAATTTGTCAGAGTAATGAGATTTTTGTCATGAAAATAATGTATCAATCCAACCAATCTTAATGGTGCCAAAAATTGGGTTTCTTTTCTTTATGCAAAATACATGCATAATATAAAACAAATATAAAAATCTCTTTTGATTTGGGGTCCCAAAAAAAAAAAAAAGACCTCTTATCTTGGACAGGTCTCATAAGATTCGCATGAAAATTAAAATACTGAGTGGATCTAATAAATGTGTGAGTGTTGATCATATTTTAAAGACATAGTTCACCAAAAAAAAAAAAAAAAAAAAACATTTTTGTCATCATACATTCACCCTCAAGTTGTTCCAAACCTGGAACAAATCTATGGCCTTTTAGGGCTTCCATCAAGATATTCCAACCATGTATGAATTTCTTTCTTCTGTAGAACACAAAAGAAGATATTTAAAAGAATGTTGGTAATCAGACAGTTTACGGTAGCCATTGACTTCCATTGTAAAAAAATAAAATACTACTGTCAACTGTCTGGTTACCAACATTCTTTAAAATATGTATTTTGTGTTCAACAGAAGAAAGAAACTCATACAGGGTTGGAATATCTTGAGGGTATATGGAAGCCCTAAAAGGCTTCCATATGAGATTATAATTTTTTCTATCTTGTTTACTCGTGATCCCGACATATTCTTGTGATCTCTACATAACAAAACAACGATTGTTTAATTCTAAAACACACTGCACGTACGAACACAAACCTCAGCGCCTCTGTCGACAGATAAACCGTGCACTCATAGGCCTATTGTGGATATTTTCAACAAAAAGTTTGCTTCACTTAATAATAAAGTCTACAATAAATAAATCAGGCTACTATGGGCTAATTAATCACTGTTCAATCAATTTTATTTGTGTAATTTAGAGAAAAATGTTTTATGTCGAGATTAACGAAAATTAAATCGTGATAATGAGAAAACAACTTGTGTCTGATCACAAGAAAGAATAATAATACTAATCCGTGGACTCTTGGGCTTCCATATGAGGGTAAGTAATCCATGGGGACAAATCTTTTTTGGGTTAAGGAACGCAGAACAGTGATGTCTATCTTAAACAGAAGTGTTAATCATACAAAAGCGTAGAACTTTCCCGCGCTTTCCTTCACGCTGAGAGCGAGCGCGGCATCACATCATGTCTGCATTCAATTTCCGGCTGCCTTTTGTATGGCGAAGACAAGACTGAGGGAAAGGCACCCCATTAATATTCTGGTTTGCTTCTGATCTCTTATTTCTTTATTTCTGAGAAAAAGAAGAAAAAAAAACATGAATAATGTAAAAGTTTGCAGATGGTAAAGGGCTGGCTGGGAAAAAAGACAGCAGGGGGAGCGCAATCGGCTCACCCGAGATGACTTCATTCATTTGGGTTTAAAAATACACCCCCGCTCACAGCCGCATCTAAAACAGTCCTCTGGGATTGTTTGTGGCTCATTTTTAAACATCTCTACCAAGTATAACTACGGCAGACAGTAAGGCTTTATCACAGCTGTCAAACATACAGTCAGACAGTGGAACGTTCATGACGCAGAAAATCTTAAACCCCACAATGCATCTGTCACTTACGGGCCATAAACACAGGCCACCTACGATGTAATCGGCCTACTTCGCACATAAAGTTGTAAGTAAATGCCTTAATTTAAGGTATTTGTATGGAGCCAGTCAGCCAGATATGAAATCAAAGGATTTGGATGGCTGAAGATGCATAACATAGGCAAAATGACGGTCGAAATTCATGTCACAGCATCGAAGTAGAACACATTTTATGTGGAAATGTAGCTATAAACAGTAGGCTAGAACCACAGCAAAAAGTGTGTTATAACAATGACTCATTATAACTCATAACATAAGTAGGTCCTTTTTTTCTGCAGTATAGGCTAGTCTACCTTTTGTAATCTGTAACTTTCAAAGCATAAACATTCATTCCTGTTGTATTTTTAAGAAAGTATTTCTATAAAACAGTATATCATACTTTCAGAAATAGGCAATGGTCACTGGTATCAGCTATTGACCAATCAGAATCAAGGATTGGAACTAACCGTTTTATACTTATCAATAGTTATCGTTCTTGGTGTAAATGGCCCTTTATCCAGTTAGCCTTAGCTTTTTTTTATAACATACATTTTTGTAATATCCAACAGGATAAAATGTGAAAATTATAATATAATACACCACAAAACATCACAGAATTCATGAAATCCATTACTGATGCTCAAGCCTTTGTTTTCCCATGCACCAAAAGTATGTCACTTCCTGAAGGATGATTTTATTGAGGAACTGGCTTATACTAAATAGATAATTAACGACTACGTTAACTTAAAGGAGCCGTATGTAAGATTGTGGCCAAAACTGGTACTGCAATCACTTTCAAATTACTGTAGAGCGGTGTATCCCCTCCCCCTCCCCCCTTACTCGAGGATGCCAGATAGGCTGCAGGATCCAGCAGGAACGTAGGCTGCTACGTAGCTGTGGTAACTAGAGCAGAGCTGGCAACCCCGATGCCGAAACACTACTGACTTCGTGATTGGTAGATAGGTGGAGGGTGGCGCTTCAGGCCAAAACACAACATGACAACATCAACATCAGTTGAGGGCTGCAACTTCACTTTTTAAATGACAATATCCTGGCCGGACTACTGTTGTCAGTGATATAAGTATTTGAAATGAACATGATTTCTTAATGTCTAGTGACATATCAGGGCCATTTTATGATTAATTGAAATACATTTCTTACATACAGCTCCTTTAACTGTGAAAATATGATTTTTAAAAAAAGTGAATAAGATTTCCATGTTAAAATTTGTATTTGTAGCTTAATTTATTCAATAAACATGAAAATGTGCTATATAGCTGGGGCATTGCCCTCAAACATCAAAGACTATCAAAATGTGCTGCATTAGCAAGTAAATCTGATTGCAGAAAGACTATAGGGGAGATTCTGTCATATCAAGCAGTACACATCAAAGCTGCTGGGCTTACTTATATGACGTATGAATAAAATAACAAAAAGTGGGGCTCATTAGAGTAGAGTAGACTGCAGATAACCCACGGCAAGCTAATAAACTGTGGTGAGAATTATAAAACAGATAGGAGATGCAAGTGACAATCCCTCTGGACAAATGATGATTATCCGTTTTTTATAAGCTCTGTTTTGCTGGTGCGTCCCCAGAGGCTTCGGCCTACACGAACCAATGGATTGTCTTCAAACACTTCACTTTCGGATATTATTAGTGACCTGCTGGAAATCAATGGCAATTTAAAATAAGTGCATCTTATCAAGAATGAGAAAACAAGGTTAGACAAAAAGCTTTTATCTGTGTGCCACACGTTTCATCTCCTTTAATAGGAAACGGCGGCAGCAGTGAAAGAGAAATGGGACACGTGAGACAGCAGATCAAGTGGCCTGAGATTAGTAACACCTCTAAACAGGACTCCTTGACCTGGACACCGTTCACGCAAGAGTGGCTGTGATTTTATCACCTGGGATGTCATGTTATGGACAGCGCATTGATCTAGCATAAATTTAACTCTCTATGACAAAATGTAAGATGCCCTTTTCACCAATGAACTTTTGAATGAAAAAGACATTTATATGTTTTATGGTTAATGATTATGTTTAAAAAAAAAATCACATGAAACCTTTCAAGAACATGTCAAGGTTACATTTCACCCCCCAAAAATCAAAAGGAATTTTTTTATTATTAAAAAAAGTATTTGAAATAAATGTACACACACACATATATATAAGCTATACCTGGAATGCAATGTCACTAAATGAAAATCATACATTCTAATATTCCCCATATTTTTCCATCACCACAGGAATGCTATAAAACATTTACTCTTGTGTCTCTGATGAAATTGCTGTTATGTTGTTGCCGTTATGCAAGCCAGGAAAATTGCCTCTCAGATGGCAATCTGTTTCTAAAGAGGCAAACTCGACTCGATACCTTGACGGGCATCAAAAGGAAGACGCCTCAGGTGGAATGTTACCTGCATAAAAGATTTCTTTCTGTAAACATGCACTTAGTGGTTCATGCATCGGTAATACAGACACTCCTGCTGTATATGCAAATTATTTCATCTTCAGTAATGAGCTGGAGAATGAGCGTTCAATGCAATTACCAGGGATGCCGCCACACAAGAGAGTGTAACAAGAGAAACAAGAAGTGACAGAAGAGAAGTACATGGATGTCATGTTTCCTAATTTATTTGCGCTTTCAGAACTAGTATTCATAAGGCAACAAGAACGTCAACACCAAACACTTTTGTAGAAACTTAACTTTGCTTTGACTTCGATCATCAAGAAAATGTGTAATACCAAACTGGCATTGGTACAGTCATGTATCTATTGTAGCAGAAGATGGGTGTGTTGTTAACACCGATGCTCAAACATTTAATATGTTTCCCAACATTACAGAGGCACAATTCAAAGTTCAAATGCAGCGTAAGCGATCTCACCAAAGCAACACAATAAATAGTAATAGTTCTAATTCATTAAACAACAACAACAACAACAAAACCTGCCATGAAAAGAATACATACTTTGGTGAGGGCACCAACTCACTGCTAAAGAGATTTTAACAAAGAACTAAAAGAATTGAACATGAAAAGTAATTTCATTTTAACAACAACTTCCTGTTCGATGCAAAACGTCTGGCGCGCAATGAGCGCTAAAACAATCCAGTCTCATAAATCAGTCCTTCCTCTCATAACACAACAGCTTGAAAGCGTCATCAGAGGAATAATCACATTCTTGATGGAACATTTATCCCGTACAAGTCGTACTTGGGGAAAGGAATGACGCCCTGACTACCGTAGCTGTCTAACAAAACATCACGCTGTGTTCCTCGTAGGAACACGCAGACCTGGACCCCGGAAAACACGGCAACAGTTGGTAGAGGTTGTTTTTAGATCTCTTGGGTATGAACTGATGCAGAAACCCACATAGCAATTCCACATCTCCATGGAAACAGTGCCAGCTCATTCTCAACCCCTCCCCTTGTTCTCTTCTCCGTTCCTGCAGTCTCTTTAGCAGTGAGCGCACTGTTCCGATCTGCCCAGAGAGCCCTGCTGCATGGACGAAACCTTGGTGACATCGGTGGCCACCGTCGAAAGCGGGAAGCTCTCGTAGGTCTCCGGAACGCCCCAGCCGCAATGGCAGCGCTGGAGCGTCGCCTTCAGCTCTTTCTGGAAATTGGTGTTGAGGAAGCCGTACACCACCGGGTTCACACAGGTAGACGCCATGGCCATCAGGTGGCAGGCGGAGAAGATGACGTCATGCTGGCAAGAAGGAAGCACCTGGTGGTACCAGTCAAAGATGGTGTTGAAAACATTGAGCGGGAGCCAGCAGAGAGCAAAAGCGACTACGATTAAGACCAACATGGCATTGATGCGTTGAGCGCCCCGTGCTTTTCTCTGCCGGGCCTCGGTGGCCTGCTCCACCATCTCCTTCCGTCTGCGCAGACGCAGGAATATGCGCAAGTAACAGACTAAAATGAGAAGCAGGGGCAGGCAGTACTGGAAAAGCAGAAGCGAGGTGGTGTACGCCAAACGGTTGCGTTCGGACGGCCAGAGCTCCATGCAAATGACGTGGTCGCTGAATGGGTTGAACGGCAGGCTGAGGTTCTGGAACGGGGCGTTAGTTAGGATATTAAAGGACAGGAAGGGTAGGGAAATGAAGCAGGCCACCATCCAGGTGACGGCCACGGCCAGGTACGAATGGCCTGCGGCGGGCGTCCAGCCGGTGGGGTGGATGATGAGTTGATGCCGCTCCAACGCGATGAGGACCAACGAGAAGATGGAGACCGTGACGGACATGCACTGCACAAACGGCGTGACCTTGCACAGCGTCTCACCCAAGATCCAACGGTCCATGAGCGTGTAGATGACCGTCACGGGGAGGCACACCACGCACATGAGGATGTCGGAGCAGGAGAGGTTGGCGATGAGGATGTTGGTGACGTTTCTCATCTCTTTTTGTCTGGATATGATGAAGACCAGACAAGTGTTGCCCACCAAGCCCACCGCTATAACAGTGCTGTAGGCCACAATCAGAAGGGTTGTGCCACTCACAGAGGGAGGGCACACGTTGGAATCCACCCATGTTCTCTGGCCCAACACAGCAGAGGTGTTGCTGATGTTGTCTGAGGTTGGAGAGGCCTCCATAAGTCCCAAAGTTGGATGAGAAGCAGCTAGGCGTTCACAGAAGCGTCCACTCTTCAAACACCATAAGAAAGTCGACTCATTGTTGAGGTCCTTGCATTTATTCGCAGACGGCCAGTTGGTTGACCTGGAGGAAAAGGAGCATGTAAAGACCGTTAGCTGGCATTAAAATGGGCAATAGCCTATGTTGAGAGGGATTTAATAGGAAAGGATTTAACTCAACAAGTGAATCTCTGGGAGAGGTTAAACCCCTTAATCCAACAGATGTTTGTGGTCTTGAAATCTGAGCAGACAGATCTTGTTTAAGGAGAAAACACTGCAAATCTCTGCAAAAGTATTTTCACCTTATCATTTCATAAATTAGTTTATGCATATGTCCACCAAAACAGCTGATTCTTTCTGCTCTAATAATGCCATAAACTCAACTAATACTCTTTGCAAAAACTCCCTCGGGATGTTGACAGGTCATCCTGTCCGTTAAGCTGACAGATGGAGGTCTCTCTCATGAGTATTCTCTCTTTATCCCTTTTATCTCCAAGTTCTCTTTTCTTTGGCCTCAAATGGCTTTCATGTGATGAAGTGATAAAAATAATCATATCACGAACTACTGATTTAAAAGCTGCCAATGTATCAGCACATTTTTACACAGAATTTGACCGGTTTACCTTGTCAACCTCAGTCAATCTGAAGGGATGGACATTGAGAACCTTATTCAATGAAATACTAGAACCAAATATTTTTGTGGCTACGCTATGCTACTGAATCTACCGTGCCATAGCAAAAGAAATCATGCTTTAGTTAGCAGTCTGAATTGAACATGAGACAGGAAAACTGGACACTGTCAAATAATACAGTGACATTCATAGAAAATACATCTTTCTATTGCATTGTCCTAGCTATTTGCGCATTACAAGAAATAAGAGAACATGTAAGATACACAGATGCATCACAAGCTGTCTGTTCCGCTGCAATTCTACAGTGCAGCATGTATTTGCTGCTACTTCTGAGAACTATTGAGAGGCTCCATGACCATGAGCCGCCATTGCTGTAAAAAACGAGAGGGAACACCATTCCAGAGTGGAAGCAACTTTTTTAGATTTTGATTAAAGTTTACCACGACAAACTATTTTTTTCTGTGTATTAACTTGCACATGTTAATTGTTCACCACATCACTAGTAAATGTCCACTAAGAAAGTAGATAGTGTCTATTTTGATTTCATGACGACTTATATATGTTTGCATAGTATGTATTAGGGATGCTTTCTCAAAAACAATTTTTAGATGAAATTGTAGAATTGTTTCCTTCCTTCGTTCTATTACTCCACATACTTGAATAAGCACTGCATATAAAGTGACTTCATTTGACTTCTGTAATGCATACAGATTGGTATCAATCGCATCAAATATTTTACTCTCGCAGTCACTTTAGCTAATTTATTCCCCGGGCCGGCCACTCTGAGTTTCACTTGGATTGAGTAAGTGTTGTAATTAAGCCGCGGCTAATATCCTCTCGCTCCTCCAAACCAACTGTCGAGAGTTTCACACCAGCTTATTACGTCATTCATCTCACATGGAGAGGGAAGCTGATTCAGGGAATGCCTTACTGAGATTATCTACTCCACAGTTTCAATCCTTCACAGCTCTAAAGAGCATAATTTATCACACATAATCTTTTAAAGAAGTGCTCTACAATTTGCATTTCACAAATTAAATACCAATGCTTAAGGCAGCAAAAGAGTATGTTGCTTTTGGCAAAACAAGACCAGGGGGCTCTCAATGCAGTAGCTAAAGTGTTCTAAATAGTTGCTAGGCCGTTGCCTGAGTGGTTTCTAGGGTGTTTCTACGTGGCTGCTAGATGTTTTTGGTGATTTCCAGGGCACTGCTGTGCAAAGTGTTCTGAGTGGTTACTAGGGTGAAGCTATGTGGCTGCTAGACATTATAAGTGGTTGCTAGGACATTGTTATTAAGCAGCTTAAGTGGTTAGTAGGCCATTGCAGACATTTTGGGTGGTTGCCAGATGTTTAATAGACTGTTCAGAGTGGTTTCTAGGGTGTGGCTTTGTGGCAGGTAGACATTTTAGGTGGTGTCAAGTAGGGTTGGGAATCGAAAATCAATACTGAAGGTCATACTTGTAAGGTCATACAGATACTTGTTATAAAATAAACAATTAAATTCCTCTTATCGATTCATTTGTGTGCATTCAAATGACTTTAAACCATTCCAGCGCAAGAGGACTTGCGTTCTGTTTTCTGTCTTGCGCACACATCAAAAAAATGTGAAGGCCGCCTCTCATATTGAATAGTTCCCGATACAGAGTCCATAGGCAAAAATTCCTTGTGTAAGTCTTATTTATTAGCCTGTTGATTTTTGTTCATGGTATTCAGCTACAATGAAATGTTTTGCAATAAGACTTAGAATAAATGTGAATGACCGTATAGGAATCAATAAGAATCGGAATTGTTAAAGGAGTCATAATGTTGTGTTACCTTGGATACCCAATGCTCTATTATAGTCTTTCAGGCACTTCTAAAAAAGAAAAGTGGAAAAAAAATCAACACAGAGCCCCTCAGACCCTTATTTCTAAAGGCATTATTGTCTCGCGAGATCTGATGCGATGTTTTGGCTGTCGTGGACGGTCATTATAATAATGCAAATGAGGGGCGCGTTGATTGGTCGTAGAAAAAATACACCATTTCCAGATACATTCTTACAGAAGCCCCACTAACTGAAAGCTATTTTCAAACTGCATGTTTTGCATGAGTTTGGCTAATAATGTTTAGTGGTATATTGTTTTCATACTTGCATTTAAACAGTTTTAGCCACTGAGCATGGACTCCTGTACCGTCACTACTGTAGCTGCTAGTGTAAAACAAAGTGGAAAGATGTGGCTAGCATTCGTAGAGTCCATTCCCCGTGTTTACCTCGAAGGTAACGTTACATACAATAGCCGCATTAACAGTTAGCTGCTATTTGTTAACCACAGTAGAGCAATAAAAACACAGTTTTACCTTTTCAATTTCTGGCAAGTCCCTGATGGTGGGGATGGCACCTTTTCCCAAACGGAGCTTCGAGGCCAAGTTCGCCTGATATTGCCCCAAATTTGTAAATGATTCCGGTGTAAAATGTTTAGCGCACACACCTAACGATACGCCACTTGAAAGAGTTGTTGGGACAGCGTCATTAAAAATGAATTTCCTCCACTGTTCCCTGATAGTTTCGTCCGTTTTTGGTAGATAAAACACATTTGCATGTTGTTTGTGGCAGTCAACCACAGAGCATCTCAGGTGTGCACTCGGTTTCTCCATCTTTCTCGAGTCGACTAAACTGAATCTGAGGGGGAGAGGGGGAGAGGGGCGGGCTTCCCGCGGCATAGGTTTGCGGTGTCCATATTTGATATATCCTCCCCCGTCTTGATGTCAAGAGGGGGAAGAAATCAAAAGCTCGTTTTTTCGTGCGCGTGCACGTGGCCTATTTTACAAACCCTGAGGTAAACAAACGCTTCACTTTTAAATATCGGCTTCCCGGCCAGTGTACAATCATTATGCAATCATAACATACATTGATTCTCGTGGAAAAGTGAAATTTCTACATTATGACTCCTTTAAAATTAAAGCGATACCCAACCCTAGTTACAAGGCGGTCCAGGTGTTCTGAGTGGTTGCTAGGGTGTTGCCATGTGGCTGCTAGACATTTTGGGTGGTTGCCCGGGTACTGTTATCAGTGGCCAAAGTGTTCTAAAAGGTTGCTAGGGTGTTGCTATGTGGCTTCTAGACATTTTGGGTGCTTGCCAGGTGATTACTAGAGTGTTCTGCAAGGTTAACAGGGCATTTCTATGTGGTTGCTAAACTGTTCTAAGTGGTTGCTAGGTTGTCAGTCTAAATAGTCTATTCTGTTCCCTATATGTTAGATCTCTCTAAACATGGGTTGAAACAACCCAGCATTTTTAAAAGCACTACATTCTAAGATAGAGGTCAGATATGAGAATATGATATACTGATATGTGATATCTTTGATAGATGTGTCCTTCACAGGATACAAAATATCGTATTACCACAGTGCTGACATGCTGTCTCTCTGAAATATATTGGCATATATCACAGGCAGCAGCATCGGAGGTTTGTGTGTGTTGAGAGAATGACTCAAGAATTTAAGGGAGTGTGTGAATTTATATAAGGCAGAACTAAATGAATCATCTAATTTTCATATCACACAGACAAGTCTGAGCGACATGCTTTCATAACCGCTCACAGAGATTCACTACTTGTGCAAATCAAATGCATTGTCGTTTGGGACAAAAAAAGAAATGAATACACCAAAAAGACAAAAAAAGAGTGAAAATAAGTATTTTTAACAGGCATCTAAATCAAGCTGAGGTACATAATAAAAATAAAAGGGACACATTAAGGGAATTATTCACCCAAATATGAAGATTCTGTCATTCTTTATTCACCCTCATGTCATTTCCAAACCGGTATGACTTTTTTTTTTTTTAAGCAGAATTATACACAAATATATATATATATATATATATATATATATATATATATATATATAAACAAAATTATAGCAGAATGTCCAAGCTGGTCCATACAATGACCGTAAATGGTGACCACCACTGCTAAACAAAAAGACCTGAATTAACTCATAAAAGTCATTTGAAGTACTATTATATTGATGTATTTTTTTTATAATATATATATTGCCTTGATAGCCCCTGCCCATCCGCTTTCACTGAAAGGCAACAAAATCTCCTTTTGTGTTCCAAGAAAAAAAGCCAAACAACATGCAACAACACGAGAAAATTATGACAAAATGTAAATTTTTGTGTGAACTGTCCCTTTAACTAAAGCTTATGTAAAACTCTTCTCACAGGAAGACAAAACACAACAGGACATTTATCACTATTTGTGAGCTGCTGACTGTCTACAAGGTCAGATAGATTCAGTCAGAAAACAAAAGAGTGAATTTTGACAAATTGCTTTCTGCTTCCATTAACCTTGAAAAGGTTTGACAGATGCTCTAGTACAGGGGCGCCCAATCTTGTTCCTAGAGATCTACCTTCCTGCAAAGATCAGCTCCAACCCTGATCGAACACAATTGAACCAGCTAATTAAGACACTTGATAAATACAGACTTGTTGGATCAGGGTTAGAACTGAACTCTGCAGGTAGGCAGATCTCCATGAACAGGTCAGGATTGGTCACCCCTGCCCTAGTAGTTTATTAGATCTTTCCTCATGATTTGGATCCTGTCATTTTCACTGTAGCTGCACGTTTCTTGTCATTCTCTTGAATCTGGGAGGTTAAAAGGAGGAGTGACGACAGTGAAGGATAAGAAAGGACCAGGCCTGGACTTTACGTTGCGTTTTGTTTAAATGTGTGCAGCAGTAGTGAGGGGCTGCCGCTTTACTTTCGTTTTTGATATTAAAGTTTACGTTGATCGTTTGCCGGTTTCCGCCTCCTTCTTCCCTGAGTTACATTGGTGGCAAAATTAAAGCGGCAGCCCCTCACTGCACTCTAAAAACTCCTGGGTCAAAAATAACCCATAATGGGTTAATTTTGACCCAACTCCTGGGTTAAAAAGGGACCAACTAATTTATGGGTTATTTCAACTCAGAAAATTGGGTTATGCTTTTTGACCCAAATTCTGGGTTAAATACCTGACCCAGATGTTGGGTTTAAAAAACCCAACATCTGGGTAGAAATAACCCAAAAATTAGTTGATCCTTTTTTAACCCAGGAGTTGGGTCAAAAATAACCTAACTTAACCTCACTATCCCAGTATGCCTTATTTCAGAAAATAAAACTTTGTTTTACATTATATTACACACTTCAAGCACTTTTACATTTTTATTGCATTAAATTAAAATCTATATAAAAACACACACACTTGGACATGTTTATTTTCCTATTTATTTTAGGTCACACTGTAATAACAATATTAGAAATAAAAAATAGAAAAATAAACAACAATTCTCAGAAGAGCCTCAGGAATTTAAGCCTGGGGCCAACTTTGGGGACAAGATTTTTGATAGTGTCCTCATCAAAGTGAAGAAATGCCTCCTCATCTATGTCTTCATCTGAAAGACAGAAAACAAGACAACATGAGTATATTTAATAAGTTGACAATTGTGAACCACTCACCAGACACTCTTTCATTATCAAGCTAACAAATAATCACTTTTAAGGGAATGCAGAGGCTTTTTTTTTTTTTTTTTTTTAAGTGGCCCAAATTGCTAGTTAACTAATGTGGTTCTTTTGCAGCATTAACGTTACCCATTTTGTGTGAATGACATCTTTTCTTTCATTAAAAAGTGTAATGACATTAGGTGAATATCTTGCCCATTGCATAACAGCTTAAAGACAAGGCACAACAAAATCTTGCACTGACACATTTAAGTCTTATTAAAAAAAATGTAGGTATAGAGAGATGATATAAGGGCAATAAGAGTAAAATGCTCACCTCTAAAATTCTCTCTCAGCTCAGACAGCTGCCACTCAGTTAGCTTATCAGCGACAAAACTGTCCATTCAAGATGACCTGGAGAAAACATAGCAATATAGAGGTTAGCAACAATTTGAAGACTTGACCCGCTTCTTTAACTCTCACTACTTCAGCCAGTAGAGCACTGTATAATATGATAAGCACGGCGCAGCTGGAAAACATAACTCAACTATTGTGTTGCCTCGTCGCTCTGTAGCCGCGGCTATGGGGTTTGCACACCGGACGAGAAGCGTCGCGTCGCGTCTAGGACAACTCGAGGTATTGCTCACCGGACGTGCAGTCTCTCAAGGGGCTCACACACCGGACGCGAAGCGCAGTGCCGCGTCTTTAAAATTCGAACACATTATTCTCTATGAGTGTACACACACCGGCGGCGCCATCCGGCGTCTGTCCGCGTCCGCGACACCCATAGATATATACATATATAGTGTATATGCGCGACACCCAGCAACGGCTCAGGACCGTGTTCAAAATCGCGTCCGGTGTGTGATAACGTTACCTCGAGTTGTCCTAGATGTTGTCGTGATAGCCACGGCTACATGCCAACCACAGAATTACCACGGCTAACGCTAGTCTCAAAGTATTTTTTTTTAGCAAATGGTGATAAACTAGCAACAGGGACATCGACACAGAAAAGTTTACATTACATCAACACTGAAAATACTCTCTTACCTTGAATATAGATGAAGTTGCACCGATGAAGCACAGGCCAAAACGGATCGAGCGCGAAAGCGACGGTTATTTCAAACGACTGTTGTGAGAAAATTCCAGAACAACTGCGGGCGAGAGAGAGAGAGAAAGCCAACCCTATAACCCAGAACATGGGTTACTCTTTGAAAAATAACCCAGAATCCCAAACAACCCATGAATTGGGTCAATATTTTAGCCCTATAACCCAGAAAATAGTTACTCTCTGAAAAAATAACCCATAATTTTAACCCAACACAAATAACCCAGAAAATGGGTTGAAGAAATAACCCAGGAGTTTTTAGAGTGTGACGACTGCCGCGTATAAACAAAATAAAACCACAACATAAATAGTCCAGGCCTGGTCTGCTCTTGTCCTTCACTGTCATCACTTCCCCTTTGGTCCTTCCGGTGCTCCTCTGTGAAAATCGAGAACGGTGTGATGCGCAGGTGACACTCATTAGCAATCAGTTCCCACGGCTCTCGGCCCCGCCCTGCTTGCCACAGTGACTTTTTTCTTTATCAACAATTGCTCGCAAAATGATGGACGATTCACATTTTCGCGTGTCATATCCCGTGATAATGAAGTAGACTAAATTACCCAATGAGGAGGGCGGTTACTTGCGGTTTGCCCCCATCCCCCTTCACATGATCTCAAGCGCAAGCCCCCCGGAGAATTATAAAAGCCCCCCCATGTGGTGTGTCCTGGCGCCGGGACTGCTTGAAGAGCAGCTAATAAGCTAATGACAACTACCACTATCAAAGTCAGACAACAAGTATTACCTTTACTATACCATTACCAACTCAGTGCAACATTAATGTTTTTTCTTTCAACCCTTTTATTGGTACTTTATTGCGCTCTCAGTATTAGAAAGATATTTGACTCATATTAGCATCTGTGAGTCACTTGGGAAATTGACAGCTTCATAATGACCTTGAGTTATGCCAGGCTAATCACAACCTCTGATTAAACAGACTATGGAACTGTCGAATCAACAAATTATAATGGGAGTGATCAAACCTAATCAAACCATCCCTTAAAATAATTGTCTTGTTGAAGTGTGTAATTTTTTTCTCCGATAAAATACTTTCTCATATTTAATCTTTGAAGATTAATCTTTACTCGCCCTTATGTTGTTCTAAACCGGTTTTTTTTTTTTTTACGATGTCAGTGGTGTCAAATGACTTTGAAAATATCTTCTTTTGTGTTTCATAGAAGAAGAAAAAATCAGAGGTTTGGAATGACACGGCAACTGTAAGTAAACCATTTAGGTTGATTTGCTCAAATAGCATATAAAAACATTTTTGTTTGAAGACAGCTACATTGTGCTAGTGCTTTTCTAAATCATCTGACCATTTGTTTTGACCATGTTCACCTGATGGATGATAATATAAATGAAGAAAACTAATTTGCATTCAAGGAGAGACCATAGTTATATCTAAAGACATCGAGACATCTTTTTTTTTTAACTCAAATTTTTTCAGAAAAAAAAAAATGATATAATGTAGCAGTCAAGGATGGAATCACATCTTGATTGAAAATTGTATCCCTGAGCTATTCTGACCATACAAACACATTTCCACTCATTATGTTCTTTACACAGATGGCAATTACACATTTCAACAACCTTGGATAGCAGGACATTATCTCTCTCTCTTTCTTTGACATGAGCTCTCTCGACCTTCAGCAAAAGGACAATTACATGTGGCACATGGCAGCTGAACAACAGTGTTATTGATGCGGGTTCATGGCCACAGAAGCCCTCTGATTGAAGAGGAAATGCCTGGCTCTCTGCTGTAGTGGATTCACATCGGTTCTGAGGAACATAATATTTCCATAAATATGTGTCTCCCTATAGGATGGTGGAAGGGCAATTCACTACATAGGACGCACACTGAAGGTAATAACACTGCTGAAATACCACAAAGTGGCCCAAGGCGATGTGGTTTAAATCCATCTGGGCAGGCCAACTACACAGAGACAAGTCAATTTATCGGAAAATCAGGGTTGAAGAACAGCTGCTCTAGTCTATTATTTGGGAGGACATGAATAGCAGCAGGACATAAAGAATAAAGCTATGTGGGGAAAAAGGTATTAAAATACCTTTAAAGGAGCCGTTTCAGAAATAAAGAATAAAGCTATGTAGGGAAAAAGGTATTAAAATACCTTAAAAGGAGCCGTTTCTGTTCAACCAAAAATTAAAATGCTGTCATTTATACTCACCCTTAAACCTGGTCACTATTCTCTTTCAACAGATCCTTAAAATCTGTGTATGCATATCATGTAGGCTACATACATACACACACACACACTACCATTAAAAAGTTTTGGATTGGTAATCTTTTTTTTTATATAGCCAAGAATATAGGCAAGGAAGAATACATTAAATTGAGCAAAAGTGACAGTACATTTTTTTTTTTATTATTATAAATGTCGTTCTTTTGAACTTTATAATCAAGGAATCCTGAAAAAAGACGCATCACTGTTTCCACAAAAATATTAAGCAGCACAACTGTTTTCAACATTGATAATAATAATAAATGTATGAAAAGCAAATCAGCATATTAGAATGATTTACGAAGGATCATGTGACACTGAAGACTGGAGTAATGATGCTGAAAATCCAGCTTTGCGTCACAGTAATAAATAACATTTGAAAATATATTCAAACGGGGAATGGTTCTTTTAAATTGTGAAATAATATTTGATATTGTAATAATAATTTATATTTCACAATATTGCTGTCTTTACTGTATTTTTGATCAAATAAAGACTTCTTTCAAAAACATGAAAAAAATACTGACCCCACGACTGTGCTGTATCGTGAATAAGTCACGGCCGAAGGGCGTTGTGCAACCCCTTCAGCCGTGAATTATTCACGATACAGCACTAGCTTCAAGTACCTTATTGCTTTTATAAAACGGTTACCACACAATACACATATTAAAGCCGAAAAATATGTTCCTATGCAACTTTCATGAAGTAAAATCACTAAAAGCCTTCCGCAAAAAAAAAGAAAAAAAAAGTCCCTGACCGTAAACAGCAACAGAGGTTACATATATTATTCCGCCAATAGATGGAGACAAAGACTGTCTTAATGAGTGAGTCAGTCAGTAGAGAAGACTTTTACATTGAAAGGACTCAAACTTGTGATCACGGAGAAGGAAGACGCAACTGACAATGTATCGGGTTAAAACATAGGGTTAAAAGGACAAGATATTGCAGCGGACATTCAAACGGATTTTTTTTTTATTATGAATATATGGACTGACCTGAAGGAAAATGCTGTCTAGCCTGTAAATGCAGGTACACTCTCTTAGGGCGTTTTCACACCTGAAAGTCCGCACCAAGGTCCGAACCAAAGGTCATGTTTTGATACATTGTATAGGCCTACATTTGGTTAGTTTTGGTTTGGTTTCACATTGCAATTATGCGAGCGCACTAAAGAACTTTACATTACGTACTTGCGTCCTGTCGTCATCATCTATATGGGCTGCATCTTGACATTGATTGGTTTGTAAACGGACGTGCGTCTGACGTCAGTGTGTTGTCAATTCGGCGGGTAACTTTGACAAGAATGAATGAACAGACGCATATCGTTGCCACTATACTGTTATTATTACGGCACTCCCTGCAGCACCGACTATACTCGAGGCGAGTTCAAATTCGCCAAACGAACATCCTCGGTTTGCGAACATTTTATCGTCGCCGGCAGGACGCAGGAAAAATGTGTGTGTGTGTGTGTGTGTGTGTGTGTGTGTGTGTGTGTACGCGCGCGCGCGTTTGAATCAGCTGGAAGAAATGCGGTGGGCAGGACTGACAGATCTGCACATAAATATTCTTCTTCAGTTGTTTAGGCTACGCGGGAACCACCGGAACTTCCTGTAAATAGTCTGAAAGTCCGAACCATACAGAAAATGCTTTCACACTAGAGACGAACCAAACCTTTGCTCAGTTTGATCCGGACCGAGACCACCTCTTTTCGTCGGACCAAATTTCGTCTGTTTGGTTCGGACCGTGGTCCGGGGGAGGTTTCACACCTGTAATTTTGATTCGGACCAAACTGAAAAGTCCGAAAGTCCGGACCAAACAAGGTAGGTGTGAAAGGGCCCGCCCCTAACTCGATCTCTCACAATACTCTAGGTTTATGAGATCAAACATGTGTTTAAGTTGCTAAGAGTGGTTGCTAGGGGTGTTGTGTAGTGATACATAGTTTTATCGTTAATAAAACACAGCTATTGACCAATCAGAATCAAGGATTGGAACTAACCGTTTTAAAAATACATAAATATTCCATTCTGTATGAAAAAGAGCAGCATCCATATTCATTCACAGATAAAGGTTTTAATCAACATGACGTTGATTTTTGACTGAACCTTTACATTTTAAGATGCATCTTAGCTGTGTATCTTTCATCAAAGACAAGCGTAAATACAAGCTTTTCTTTAAAATGTCAGATTTTGGGCCACGGGGCTGTAGTAAAAACTCAGGCTACACATCATCTCCAACTTCACCCCATCCAGTAATTGCCGGCAGGGTGAATCTCCTGGTGTCACCTTGGTTCTTGGAAAACGGGTGTTGAAAATGCACCGGGGGACGGCTAAAGCATAACACAAGCGTCCTATAAGAATATAGCTTTTTTAGACACTTCATCTTCATTCGACTGATGACGTTTGACAATCCTTCAAAATCTATTACATCCATCACTGACCTTTGATGTTTTCATCAGCACCTTTTAAGGATGGGAATGTTTCCCCTCACTAGCTTATGTGGTTTCACATCCAACAGACATGATCTCTGTTCATTATGAAATCCCTCAACACAGCACATGTAAAGACTTTTTTTCTTTTTTCAACCTTGAACCTCTTGGTCCTCTGCAGAAAAAATATGAAAGGTAGGCCTACATGACTAATCAATGGTCTACAATCTATAGAAGTACATTGCCCCGGTTCTCAACTTGTTTTGCTGCAGGATGCAGATTTTATATTGAACATCAAGTATGAACCAAACCAACCCAAAATCACCTCTTAGGTGTGTTCACAATTGTAGTTCGGTTCGCTTGGTTCGTTTGTTCCGGATTAAATATATATATATATATATATATATATATATATATATATATATATATATATATATATATATATATTTAATGATGGTCCGCTTAGCATTCACATTGGCATTTTAACACCTGCCTAAAAATACCAAATATAAAGGCATAGGGATATGTTCACAACCTGATTGTTCAGCCTTTATTAAAGGGATGGGTCGGAGTAAATCAACCTAGGGTCCTTTGCACCATGACCTCGAGCCAAACACCCCCTCAGAAGCTTTTTTTCCCTTGGTCGAACATTATTAAAGTTAGAGCTTATTTAGAGAAATCAGCCAAATGGCTTAGTGCATGTATGTATAATGGATCTAAGGTTGTATCTCGTAAATTACCCCACTAATACTGCCCAGAATGCTACCAAACTTCTACAGTAGTACAAATAGGTTCTGTACTTATAAAACGAGGCATTGGAAAGTTTGTAAGTACATCAGGAGTTTATTTAAATAACACTTGCCTGATGGCTAATGCTACCGCTAACCTGGACGTCGAGGTCACTTCCGTGATTTGGGAAAAGCCTGTAAAAGTCCAGACAGAAAGCGATGCATAAGGTTAGTGGGGTATTTTACGAGATACAACCTTTTGGACCCATTAGCTCCTGCACTAAGCCATTCGGCTGATATCTCTAAATAAGCTCTAACTTTAATAATGTTCGACCAAGGGAAAAAAGGCTTCTGGGGGGGGTGTTTGGCTCGAGGTCATGGTGCAAGGGACCCTAGGTTGATTTTACTCCGAACCATCCCTTTAAGTATATTTCACAACTGAACTTACCAAACATCCAAAACAATGCTTTGTTCTGGGCTAAATGCACTCAATGTATGTGCGTAGCCTACATATGATGGTATTTTGGCCAGCTGAGAACTCGTGAAGAGCTTATAAAATGTGTAAAGGAGTTAAAACAGCGGCAGGAATCCCTCCGTCACACACAAACGAAGATCAGCTGTGCAATAGGTGGTTCTGACAACCTGTGATGAGCAACATCGCAAATATGACGAGAAAAAACACGTATGCTTGAGCATTCTGTCCATTTCTGTCGCATCTCGTTGACATCATGTCCTGTTTTTGGTTCATTTACATGTCTGTGGTCCACGTTGCGATCATATTTAATTCAAACCGAAGCGGATCGAGACCCATCTTTTCAGCGATCTCGCGTTCACCAGGGTTCGGACGGCAGCGTTCACGCTTATTCAAATGAACCGCACTAACAGAGCAATCGCACCAGGATTCGCTTTAATCGAACCAAACATGCCAAGTGTGAACACACCCTTACACCACATTGTGATATAGTCTACTACACTGTATTTTCTTTTACCTTTTGAAGTTTTGTTCATAATTCTTACAACGCAGACCTAATTTATCTGACGTCAACCAATTTACATAAATTTGAGCCTTCGACGTCAAGAGCAAAAGATATTTGCTGCATTTCTTCTCCCTTTTAAAGTTGACATGTTTATTTATATTGCTACCCCGACTAAACACGATTACATGGTTAGATGCATTTTATTTAGTACATTTAGGGCTTCGTTTTCCCCCTATTTCTATGAATATTAACCCACCAGTTGAGGTTTCCTTTTTAAGCTACATAAACTAAAACTGCTATGGCCATCTGTTATTGTTTCTTAATTCTTTCTGTGCAGATTTTTATTTAAAAAGAGATTAAAATTAGATCCTGCCATTGCTATTCTGCCATCTTGTGCATGTAATCTTCTATGAAATGCAGTTCAATGTGAAGTGTTGCTAATATGCAATAACATTGAAGATTACAAGCACAACCCCTTGAATTCCGGATAATGCGAGGGGAGGTGCCGTCCGAAAACTAATCTTATGACAACTGCCCCACACCATGTCTTGACTGAAGGGTCTGTCTGAATCGTGATACGGTCATGAGAATATCTCCAGGAATGGTCTATTTTAAGAGGAAAGGACAATGTAATAACCATTACCTTGAGATCCTTTCACACCTGTCGATCAAATTGCAGAGAGACCATAAACCATAAACACTCCACAAGGGCAGGAAAGATTCTTAATCTATATAAAGTGCAATAACATACCTCTCATCCTAACATTAATCTTTTGTCTCTCAAGCTGCATTACCGAACAATCCCTGTGTCTAGTCTTGACCAAAAAAAAAAACACTCATTATTTTCTGAGATTATATTTTTAATGCACCCTGACAAGCACAAGCCAAATATTATATTTTAAATCCCACTTGTGGAAATCTCTAGTGCGGTTGTGGTTAATCGTTCCCAGAATTACTATTTGCTCCGACTGTTTCCTCATCACGTTCAGCTGTCAACTACTAGATCATTCTATCAAGTCTCAAATTCCAACTTGGTGGAAAAGGTGAAAATGCTCTCACCTCCTTTCACTTATAATTTCCATCAACAGATATCAACATTTCACATAATGCTTCCTGAATTGAGATTATGCTCAGATACTTGAGCAAATTGCTAAGTAGATTGTTGGACACACATTTTTTATGACTTTTTCTGTCATTTTAATGAAGTTTCTTTAAAATACCTCAAGGATCATTTAGCGTTTCTGATAAATTCATGGCTTATTTTTTATCTAAAAGTCAATAAACACACATTTCATATCACATGCCAAGATTCAGATGATAAAATCAGTTGCATAACTCAACACAGAAATGCAAGGAATCGTTCAAATTCCAGACGCTTTTAAACTGTGTTCATGTCGCAAATCTGCTCAGATGTTCACACATCATGCATACAACTGAGTTTATGTTATTTCTAATCCTCTACAGCACGATATATTCACGATATAAGCAATCTTACCAGTCCAGCTGTATTTTCTCCTGCGCTGATACCGACAGTGCGGCGGAGAGCCCGAACTCGACTGACGGAGGAGGAGGAGGAGGAGGAGGAGGAGGAAGATGCTGAAACTCAATGTAACAGCATCAGCATCTGTCTGATTCTCTCAACGAGACTTCATGCGTACAGATGGGCAGAGAGTGTCAAGATGAAATGCTGAGAAACTTTGCGTGGACGTGAATTTGGTGTCATCCCCCTCTCGCGAGCACCTCATCACTCGATTGGTTGTTGTTTGGAGCTCTCGGTAAACAGACTTTGTCGCGCTGAATGCTGTGAGAAAGGTTAATTAATAAGATGGTTAATTAAGGCTAACTGATGATAGGTCATTGCTGTAATGCCGCTGTGTTGTTAGGCTATGGTTATTGACTCAAAATAGATGTTTCGTCATTTAAATGACGTTTTTCAACATCGATATTGTAGGTGGGTGAACTTTACATTAATAACGGCATGTCTTGCACGTCGAATACACAGGCTATCACGCAATATTTTTTCCAGAAATCGTTAGAAGAGAACGCTAGAGCAATATCAAGATGTTTTGGGTTAGCCTATTCCGTTTGACCTGAAAACGCGCTTTTATATCAAATGTCGAAATATGTAATAAAAAAATAAAAGTTAATTAACTTTACTCACAGACACAACGATCCACGACTCCTCTGTTTTCGACTTTCTTCCCATGACAACAATGGCTTCCTGCCTGCGTAGTTACACCCTATAGCACCTTGGTTACGCCCAACTGGTTTTTATTTAATTGACAAACGTTTTCAGCTATAATTTTGTTTTTAATCTACTTAAGCTATTTTTATTTTATTTAAGTATTTAAACGCATGCCACACAAGCCCCACAAAAAATGTCATATAGGCTACATGTCAAATCTTAGTAGAGGTGTGCTCATGTTTGTATATTTTGCTTTTTTTAATGTATTTCTTTTAATAACTTAACAGGCCTAGAACAAAATGCATTAATCAGTGTCAGCATTGCATGGGCCTCTCAGTTATAAATTATGCATGTCTATAATTATTGTAGAAAAATGGGGGGGGTCACTTTGAATTATACGTGTCCGCAGAATGCTGACAGAATTGCATGAAATTATACAAAATTAAATTAAACCAACAAAAGTCATTTTAATAGTTAGATCATATAAAAAAAAGCTCAACATGATAGTATCTGCATTTTTACCTTTTACATTGCACATTGATTGTAGATTGAAACAGAAATATTACTCTGTACTTCTCCGACCAGAGGTTATTTAAAATATTGTTGAAAAATAGTTATGATGTATCTAAAATCCCATTTATTCAACAACATTATATCTCATTCTACTGCAGCATAAAGAAAATTTTGAGAAAAGAGAGTGAGGAGAAAAGTATTTATAGTTCACTTAATATTCAGTGAGAATGTCGTTCACACAAGCTATTCAGCAGCTGAAACTACCACAAAATATATCTTTCAAAGATTAGATACTCAAACAGATGTACAATGCAGAGTAGCTTATTACTTTTTCCTGACGTTTTGTTCCTTGACACAATTAAGGGTCAAAATTAATTACTCAGGCTCCATTTAAACCTGACAGTATGATTTAAGAACAAATGAAATCCAAGAAATCTCCACTGGGGTGTATTGTTGAGTAATTTGTGAATAATGAGTTTTCAGGCCCTGGGAAAAGGATTTCAGACAGAAGATAATAAAAGGAGCAGAGCATGCAAGACAAAGAAGGCAGGCCGGAGAAGAAACTGTCATTACGAATATCGCTCTTTCATCTCAGGAAAAAAAGAAAGTAAACCGCAACGAGCAGGCCGTCTGCTGCCTAACAGAATGTTTGATTAGATGTGCGGTGGGAGTTTGAGTTACTTCGGTGGCAGGCGTGGCGTAGTCGATGATGGCTAGACCTTGACGTGTGAACCGAGCATGGAAAATATTAAGCTCACTTCGCTGGTTCTTGCCTATGATTTACTGCACAGATGCTATTTTTGGCTTAGCCTATTTGTGATGTAAAACAGATCTTGCTGGGAGACAAAACTTGGTTTTTGGTCTTTTAAGATACTAAACCCATGCTATTGAAATGCAAATGAGCTTCTCAGTACCACTTTCAGAAGTACTTCAGGAGCCAAAGGCTATGAAGTGCAGATCTTGAGTCTGCAGAAGAAAAGCAGGTGATGCTGCAGTTTTTAGCAAAGGATGTTCAAAGTGTTGCTTTCTTTTCTTCTTTAAAAGGGAATATTTACTCTAGTCAAGTGAGTCTGCTTTTCCTAATATAGCGCTTTTAACAATACCGGTTGTTCAAAGCAGCTTTAAATGGATAAACAGGAAAATAATGATGCCAAAAATAATTCAATTCAGTTCAGTGTTCAGTTTAGTAACTGTGGAAAGTTCATCATCATGAAATGAGTTTAAATCAGCTAAGCAGAAGATAATAGAGTCATTATTCACACTGTTAGACTTTTCAAGGGTTTTTTACAGTAACTTACTGGCAACACTGTTGCCAGTAAGTTACTGTAATTAAGAGTTACAGTACCAAACCGTATTTCAGTTTTGTGTAATACAGTGCATTACTGTAAAAACTAAGCTAATCAGTACAGTGCATTACTGTAAAAACTAAGCTAATCAGTACACTACTGTAATTATTTTTATTTGTACTAAATATAAATTAGATTTGATAATTTTGATATATGATTAATTTTATTTTTATCCTACATAAGTACTACTTTCATACAAACCAATTAGACAAAGTTCCAACAGATATACCATTTTTTTATTTAAAACATTTCATATATATCACAAAATAAACATGCCAATGCTGGAAATGATGTGTGAAATTTTTACACATTAATGGGTGAGTTTAGAGACAAAATGTTTTGTGTTAATTTTAACTAATTCATTGTGTTAATGATTTTAACAAAGTAAATATGTCAGAGAGGTTAGCACAAAGATGTGTAAACGTGTTAAATTAACACATTATGTGCTGTCCTTCACTGCACAAACATTTTTGAAAACATACATAAAACCATAAACAAAACATTAGCATTTGACTAAATGAATGTAGAGTCATTGGTTGTTTAGCTTATACAAGTATTATAATGAAATATCAACCATTACATTCATAAAACTGCAGAATATAAATACATTTTTAAGCATTCAAAAAGGAAATGTCCAAAACAGGACAAAACACAGTTCTTTTCACAATACATGACACATAACCCCACCTTAAAAATAATTTCACTTATTTCCAAAAATGTGTTGGATTCATGTACACTGGTGGCCAAAAGAAGTATTTAAGTGTCGTAATGTTTTTGAAAGAAGTCTCTTTGATGCTCAAGAAACATTTCTTATTATTATCAATGTCTGACTGTCTACTCCATCTTTTCTAGAGCATAGGAGTAAAAGTCATCATCAAAATAATCTTTAAAAAGCCAACACAATGTTTTTGTCCACCTTTGTGAATAAATGAACTTCTCCAAAGATTGGTTCCTGTTCAGAACTTGATTGACAACATCAGAGTGTTCCCTGGTCTGCATGCGTGCCCACAAACACAAATGTACTCAGTCCTTCAGAGGAGATCCCGGTTCCAAAACTATATGAGAGATCGAGAGAGAGAGAGAGAGAGAATATTAGTGTCACATTATTTTTAACCTCCTTTTTTGTTAATTTGTATTATTATTTTCACAAAAACTTAAGAATATATATTTGTAAACAGCTTTTGTCAATAAATAGCATACAAAAGAACTAAATTAAATTATGCCAGATTAAATTTTAATACTTACAAATCCTAAATTCTGTCCAAAAATGCTGAGATCCATAGAAAGAACGACTGAAATAGATGATTTTAGCCCATTTCAGCTTGTCTGCAGTGAAGGAGTACCTGTTTGAGACAAATACACAGTAAGATACATGCAAGAAATCTCTGTGTGATGATCGTTCTCCTTCCTACAGTAGTTAACCCACCTGTGCGCTGATATTAGGACCTTCCTAGTCAGGTGGAACTGCAATGGTAGAGTCTTCTGGCTAATAAAATATAAAAATAATGCAAAAATATAAACTTAATTTGTTTAGAATGCTAGATTTGGTCTGAATGAATTAGTGAGAGTTTTACTGCAGTGCTTACCTGGATACATTTAATCTGGTGAGACTGAACAAAGACAATGGTCCATCTTCTGATTGGTTCATTTGCTGTGTAATAAAGTTAGACACAATGCAAAGGTCACTTATTTGATATAAAGTTAGCCAATTTTATAGAGATTTTATAAGATATTTTAAGCTACCTAGTCTGCACCAGTGGCTCAAAAGCAATTTTCACATAGCGTATGCTAATCATTTCAGCAAACTTATCTCAAAATATATCACAAATGGCCTGGCCTACCTCTGGAATCTTGCTAGAAGTCACTGGCGCGAATTGGCGCTTTGTTGCAGTTGCCTTTAAACACAAAAATGGAAGTAAATATTAAATTCCATTAAAAAAAAACAACTATAATATGGTATAGTTTGCAAACTAATGCTAAAACTATAAAGGTTCTCATTAGTAGGCCAACATTAGGCTATAAACAGAATTTAACATTAGTTTATTCACATTTATTGTTAATGTAAACGCGTTGCTCGTTGGCATATTTTAACTCGACAATTCAATAATCTAACAAAGTGTGTAAAATGAAACGTTAGCTCAGTTTACCATGGTAAAGTTCGTTACCGCCATGTTGACGAGTAACGTTAACGTTAGGCTAACGTTAACGAACATACGTTAAACTGGGCACAATCCTGTCAACAGTCAGTCTATGGTCAACATACACAGAATGTTTTTTTTTTCTTTGTTTTTTTACCTTGCTTGCTGATCTCTCTCTCGGTGAAGTGAATTCCGTCTCTTCCCCGGGCCAGACACGAACGTCGCGATCCAACAAAAGACAGACCCCATTACCTACACTGGATGTCTGTCTGACGCGACACGACAAATCCCAGACAGTGTAGTGATGCGCCGCGGCCGTTATATTTCAGACGCAGTCCGATACGAGTCCAAGCGCTCGCGCTAGTTCTTACAAGGGATAAACAGGTTTGCATTTAAAGGTCCGGTCGCTTCAATGTGTCCAATATAGACAGCCTCTGGCTATTATAGCGTTGTAGACACGCGGTGTAAGGCAAAAATTAGGAAATAAAAAGCATGGTGGAATGGTGCCAGCCAGAGAGGCAGTTACGTCAAATACAGTAGTATACAGCAAATTTAAAAAATACAGTAAGTCTCTGTATGTGGTGTTAGACGTCACAGAAAATTCCCATGATGCAATGGGAATCACAGTTATTTACTGTAAAGAGAAATAGCAGTATAATACTGGGGGATTTAAAGTAAATAACTGTAGAAATTACAGAAAAGTCTAACAGTGCACTTTGAGTCAATTCATTGTTGATTCAGTTCAGTTCAATGTGTCAGTCTTGCAAAATCAGTCAATTATTAAACAAAGTCGATTCAGCGATAAAGCAGTGATAAAGTGTCATTTTTTAGCTAAATTCAGTTCATGTTTTGGTCTCATCCAATAGTGTCAGTGCAGACAAATCAATGAATATATAGTAGACTAAATATCTCGATAACGGCAATTTTGGATCAACACACAACATTTTCTAATATTATATTATCCTGATATTGTAATCATTAAAAGTTGTAATTTCGGCCAAACACGTTCATGGTGTCTGCTTAACCGAATAAATGAAGTTGACTAACCTATGACTTAAAGAAATGTGTCTATACAGAAAATTCAGTTCAGTTCAAGTTTTCACAATGCATATTTTTTCAAAGCAGCTTTACAGAAAATGCTTGTTTTATATTTATAATTTAAGTATTCTGTTATAAGCCAGATATGAGTATAATGTCCATATGGCAGTAATACTGAATACTGAATATTGAATACTGAAATTATTCATTATACATAACAACTGATGAAGAAAAGAAAGCATTTGGTAACTGAACTTAATGAGTAAATGAGATACAGCTCTTCTCCGTGTGACAACTTGCCCCGGTTCTGTTCTGTCTGGGGGGGGGGGTTCCCCCCCCCCCCCCCTTGTCTCCCTGAGACGAGAGATTTCTGTGGCCCTGTCCCAGATCAGATGGCACCCTATGCACTCGCGGCCTTCGTACCGCCGCTTTGACTGTCGGGAAGAAGTCTGCTACGGAGCTCGCATCAGTGCGGGCTCGGCAAAAGTGCGCATCGAGGGCGCAAATCGACCACATATAGGCTCGCGAGCATCCTTCTGAGACCTAAAATGACACATGGGACACCCTACGGTCTCACAGACTTAACGGATACGCGCACGCGGCAGCCATTGTAAGTCCACACGACCAAAAGTGCATATGAAGTGTGCCATTTGGGATAGGGCCTGTTGTGTGTCTGGAAAAAAACCTCAGATGACGCAAGAATCGTCATTTAGCGTCATCTGAGGCTTTTTTGGCCAGAGGCGAGAGACTACAGCCAGTAGGAGGAGCTAGTTCCGCATGTTTTCAACCCGCACATAGGGGGATCTCACGATAAAACGGCGTCTTTTCAGTTTCGAGTCGACTAGTAGCCTAGCTGTATAATTTCTTCCGATACTGCCCTCTGTAACCGGTAGGCGTTGCTTGGGAGTGGCCTCGTAGATCAGCGAAGCAAGTGCATTCTGGGAGTTGTTGTCTTTCATCCACATGAGCCAAAAATACATTTTCTGGCTTTTCTCAGTCTAAAAGGCACCAACTTCAAAAATAATTTCACATTTCTACTACATAAATGACCCAATTTAAATACACATTCATCCTTCCAGCGGTGAAATATCCCTTTAAGTGTTTAGAGGATTTAGTTTAGAGGATGTCAGTTTAAGTGTTTGAAATCAACATACAAAGCCACTTATGAAGTAAAATAAGCAACTGAACTTTTGGCGCAAAACTGTTAATGAGAAACTTTATTCTGTGTCACAACTAGCCCCAGTTCATTACAATGAACACTTACAAGAAGAATATTAGTTATTAGCTTCATTTAGTTAAGTTATGAGAAATGAAAGGATGCCACTTCTGTAATTTCTTGAAGCTCAATGCCTTCATTTGGCACTTGAGAAATTGAAAGCATCCCAATTTAGAGTCTTAAGTGGTGAAAAGCCTTGCACGGTCTTGGGAAAATCCCTGGAAAATCTCTCTGCAGCACTACTGAAATTAGTTCACTAAGCCTCTGATGTCATCCAGCGCTCGTTTCGTCATTTTAGCAATCATCCCTGAAAAATCAAACCAGAGCTTCTGCATTCACAACACCCATCAAAAAGGGACCAACTGTTTCTGGGTCATTTGGTCCTGTTTTTTCTCTATGCTGCGTGTGTAAAAAGAGAGAACAGGACATGTAAGAAAAGCTTCTTTAAAAATGCATAAATGTGACATTTGCGGCTCTCTCAAGGGTCTTCGACTGAAAACACATTTCGGTGAGTGAACCGATCTGTAAGCTTCTTATGCTCGTCTTGACTGCATGGTCAGAAAATTTCTCAGCCAAACACTAAAACAAATTCACCCACTCTGGCAATCCCAGACTAAATGATTTAAAATGTTCAGTATGTGGAGAATTAATGTGTGATGACATTTCTCTGGAGTATCCCTTTACGTCACCTAGCCTAGTATTGTGAACCGATGATAAATACGGAGTGTCTCTGACATTTATATAATCCCTGTATGGCTCTCCTTAACATTCACCTCACTGTTTGCACTACATTTGATTTGTTTGGGTGAGGAAATTATGAACGGAAAATGTCAAAACGACTAAAACGTCTAAATAGCCTATATAGCTGAATTTCATTAGATTGTAAACATTTTATAATGCTGTAAAATGTGTTGATAATAATAAAATGCATTGTGCCACCAGGAGTAAATTTTAATATATGTTGGGGCCTTCAAAAATCGTACAGGATTGACAAAAACAGAGTTGAATTTTGCTGATATTTCTACAAATACAAAATTTCAATGAACAGTTGATTACTATTTTTAAAAAATGGTAACAGGGATGAAATTTTAAGGTCACTGCCTACCGATAAACATTAGAAAAAATAAAATATAAATAGATTAATAAAAAAGGAGACTTTAATTTGTAAAACAACTCGAAAGGATGATGTCCTTATGATTATTTTTATTTATGGAATATTTCATTACTTTAAAAGGTGAAAATATGATAGCAAAAGGGTCGACTTTTATTTTTTTTATAATATATCATTGAAACTAGAATCTGAAAAATAGAATTAAGACAAAGTGCATACACATGAAAAATGTATTTATTTTAATTTAATAAAAAATTCAGCAAGGATGCATGAAACTGACCCACAGTGACAGTACATTGTTAGAACAATTCTATTTCAAATAAATGCTGTCCTTTTGAACTTTCTATTCATCAGAATTACACACACACACACACACACACACACACACACACACATATATATATATATATATATATATATATTAATATATTATTATAACTAAAAAAAAATATAGCACAGAATATATAGTATCAAAATGATGTGCACAATTGTTGATATGTTGATAAGAGTATACGGAGAAGCTGGAAAGGGATGGCACACGCTGCGATGACTCTTATGTCTTTCCATATATGAATAAATGTAAACAGAGCAGAGATGTATTGAGTCTGACAGTCCGTGTTCACTCTTCTCATGTGTATTTATTTCTGCTACATGCTTGATACAAGCCTCATAATTAATCAGAGATCCCTTTGGCCCCTTCCACGTCTCTTCAGATGTGCAGTTTATGTGTTTATCCTTGAAGGTTTGTATGAATGTTGTTCATTTTATTCATATAGTGGGCAGCCAGTGTAAATTTCAACTCTTTGCGCTTCAGAAACCCAAAAGCATTCAAAGTCGCTTCGCTTGCATCCTGTCAGACGCCACACTAAGCCACGTGATTTATTTCACAGGTTTTATACACAAGCCAATTTTTCGCGGCAGCCAGATTAACAGTCCCGTGGTGCTGGACAATATCATCAGAAAGAGGACATAAAAAAGATGGTAGTTGCATTCAGACTCAGTGGGAAAAGAAAGACTGTAATAAAAAAGAATGACTGCAGTGATCTAATGGAAGGCCAGATGGCAGGAGATGATGGAGGGTTGATTGCCAGTGGAGTGGGAGGGGATCCAATCCTGGCACGCTCGCCCCGTGGTGTCACACCAACACCAATATGACACTAGCATCCAACGCTGCCCCGCGCTGCCAGCTGATGAGGTCACAACTGTATACGATTTAACTGGCTGTTTTAAAGGGATACTCCACTTTTTTTGGAAATAGGCTCATTTTACAACTCCCCCAGAGTTAAACAGTTGAGTTTTACCGGTTTCGAATCCATTCAGCCGATCTCCGGGTCTGGGGGTCCCACTTTTAGCATAGCTTAGCATAATGAATTGAACCGGACAAGACCATTAGCATCTCTCTCAAAAAAATGAACAAAGAGTTTCGAAAAGTTTCTTGATTATTACGCAGGAATGAGAGTATAGTTCCTAGCCCTATCAGCCTAGAAAATCGCAACTTTTCATTTTCTGTCGGTCTTAGTACACGATGTAACTACAGAAGAGTCAAGTTTTAAATAGGAAAAATATTGAAACTCTTTGTTCATTTTTTTGAGAGAGATGCTAATGGTCTTGTCCGGTTCAATTCATTATGCTAAGCTATGCTAAAAGTGGGACCCCCCAGACCCGGAGATCGGCTTAATGGATTCGAAAACGGTAAAACTCAACTGTTTAACTCTGGGGGAGTTGTAAAATGAGCCTATTTCCAAAAAAAGTGGAGTATCCCTTTAAAGCCACACTTCATACATGTAACCTTAAAGTGACAGTCCACCCAAAAATTTTATTTTGAAGAACGTTGGTAACCAAAACACTAACAGTGAAGACATTTCTAAAGAAAGTCATACAGTTTTGGGAACAACATGAGGTTGAGTAAATTAATACAGAAGTTTCATCTTTGTTTGAACTTTCCCTTTAAAAGATAATTCCCTTCTAATGTGATCATTCATGTAGAATTCTTTTAACCTCTTCAAAGAAAAGGTCAGCAAGTGCTCAGGTATGCTCTCAATATATTTAGCATTCAAATTAGCCACAAAGAAAATGTCTTTCTTTTGACCCTATTTAGCAAAGCTGAAATTATAAAGCTGACATTTTTCTCAGCTCAGTGAGCATGTGTTTTACTTTAGTTGGAGAAATGTATGCGCTTTTCTCCTTTTGGGGGTTAAAAATAAGTCATTTTAACATAAGTTATACATTTTTAAGTACATTTATTTTATTAAAGCAATTGTGGGGGAAATTAAACGATAAACTCATGATAATAAACTCAAATGTCCCAGAATATTATGTTGTATGAATGAACATAAAATAGGCATATCAAAAGAGCATCTGCTTTCAAAAAAAAACGAATATATATATATATATATATTTTTTAATCAACTCTAAAAAAGCATTTCTGAAAAAGAAAAAAAAAAGCTGAAAAAATCACGTTTTTGTCACAGACTACATCCAGATTGGATTCAGACCGATGATTAGAGCAGATGCAGTAGAGCGTGTCCATCAACACCTCCAAAGCTTCCCAGTCCTGTAGCTCGCCCTGGGTCGACAATTCATTCAGTAACGTTAAGTCAAGTCAAGTCAAGTCAAGTATATTTGTATAGCGCTTTTCACAATACAGATTGTATCAAAGCAGCTTCACAGTATTAAATTAAAATAATACAACAAGGTTTGTTTCTAGTGGAATTTATTGATAAAATCAAATTAGATATCCAGAATATCCCCAACTGAGCAAGCCAAAGGCAACAGTGGCAAGGAACCGAAAAACTCCATCAAGTGACCTAATAGTGTCCTAAAACTCCATCAGGTGACCCAATGGAGAAAAAAAAAAAACCTTGGGAGAACCCAGGCTCAGTCGGGGGCCAGTTCTCCTCTGGCGTTTATTAACTAGAGGCCGGATTGTAATTTGGACTGTAAGATTAAAAATATTATATGAATGCCTGGCTGAAGAGATGCGACTTTAATCTAGTTTTAAACTGGGAGAGCGAGTCTGAGCAACGAACAGTATCAGGAAGGCTATTCCAGAGTTTTGGAGCTAAATGTGAAAATGCTCTCCCTCCTTTGGTGGTTCTGGATATCCTAGGTATGACCAAAAGCCTTGAATTTAGTGATCTTAAAGAGCGCGATGGATTATAGGGCGATAGAAGATCCGTTAAATAGACTGGAGCTAAGCCGTTTAGGGCTTTATAAGTCAGTAGCAATACCTTGTAATTAATACGGAACTTTATAGGTAACCAATGCAGTGATGATAAAATCGGTGTTATATGATCATATTTTCTTGATCTAGTAAGAACTCTAGCGGCGGCATTTTGGACTAACTGTAGCTTGTTAATTGAGGATGCAGGACAACCGGCTAATAAAGCATTACAGTAATCTAGTCTCGAGGTCATGAATGCATGAACTAACTTTTCTGCATCAGAAACTGATAGCATATTACGTAGCTTAGCAATGTTTCTAAGGTGGAAAAAGGCGGTTTTTGTAACATATGAAATATGATTTTTGAAAGACAGGTTGCAATCGAGTATAACACCCAGGTCTTTTACTGTAGAGGATAAAGTAACAGGACATCCTACTATATTAAAGTTGTATTGCGAGAGGTTTTGTGGGCGGTTTTTTGAACCGATAAGTAGTACCTCTGTTTTGTCTGGATTTAATAAAAGAAAATTACGCGTCATCCAATCTTTTATATCTTTAACACACTCTGTCAATTTGGATAATTTATCGTTTTCATCTGGCCGTGATGAAATATATATTTGAGTGTCATCAGCATAACAATGGAAACTAATTCCATGTTTCCTTATAATATTTCCAAGTGGCATCATATATACTGAGAATAATAGAGGGCCTAACACAGATCCCTGCGGCACTCCATAGTTTACTGGAGTTATGATCGATTTTTCTCCATTTAAATAGACAAAATGGTAGCGGTCAGATAAGTATGATCTAAACCAGCTTAATGCTTGTCCTTGAACACCAGTATAATTTTGTAGTCGATCTAAGAGTATTGTGTGATCTATAGTATCGAACGCAGCACTAAGATCAAGTAAAACTAGTATTGAGATACAGCCTTGGTCAGAAGCTAAAAGTAAATCATTTGTGATTTTAACGAGCGCAGTTTCAGTGCTATGGTGCGGCCTGAAACCAGACTGAAACTTCTCATAGATATCATTTTCTTGCAAGAAAGAACACAATTGAGCGGACACCACTTTTTCTAATATTTTAGACATAAATGGAAGATTTGAAATGGGTCTATAATTTGCTAGGTTATTATGATCTAATTGTGGTTTCTTAATGAGAGGTTTTATAACTGCCAGTTTAAATGTTCTTGGAACATGACCTAAAGATAAAGACGAGTTAATAATATTAAGGAGAGGCTCTTCCACTACAGGTAACACTTCTTTCAGTAGTTTAGTTGGTATCGGATCTAATAAACATGTTGTTGTTTTAGAGGAAGTGATAAGTTTATTTAACTCTATTTGTTCTATAGTTGTAAAGCACTGTAATTGTTCTTGCGGGGTGATAATTAAGGCTGAATTATAAGGCGCAACTGAAGATTGAACGTTTACAATTGTGGTTCTGATGTTTTCTATTTTCTCAGTGAAGAACTTCATAAAATCATTACTACTAAACTGTAATGGGATATTTTGTTCGGGTGATGTCTGTTTATTTGTTAGTCTAGCCACGGTGTTAAATAAAAACCTTGGATTATTTTGGTTATTTTCTATTAGTTTGCGGAGGTGCTCAGCCCTGGCTGCTTTTAGGGCCTTTTTATAACGTGACATACTGTCTTTCCACGCGATTCTAAAGACCTCTAAATTAGTTTGTTTCCATTTACGCTCTAAAATACGGGTTTCTCTCTTTAGAACATGCGTGGTATTGTTGTACCACGGTGCTTTAATTTTCTCTCTGACCTTTTTTAATCTAATAGGTGCAACAACATCCAATGTTCTAGAGAGAATAGTGCTCATAGTGCTAGTTAGTTCTTCTAGTTCATCTGTTTGTTTGGGTTCAGGCAGCAGCTGAGACAGATCGGATAAGCAATTTGAGAAATTATCTATGGTGGATGGAAGGATTGTTCTGCCTGGTTGATAACGCGGCGCTGCATGACATATTACAGCAGTACGTAATATGCAAGTTACCATGTAATGGTCAGTGACTTCATCACTTTGCGGTATAATATGTATATCGGTTGGATCGGTTCCATGTGATATAATTAAATCGAGTGTATGATTAAGACGATGAGTTGGTCCGGTGACGTTTTGCTTGACCCCAAATGAATTTAATAAATCTGTAAACGCAGCCCCTAACGCATCATTTGGATTATCTACGTGTATGTTAAAATCTCCAACAATTAATGCTTTATCGACATTGACTAATAGGTCTGAGAGAAAATCTGCAAACTCTTTTAGGAAATCAGCGTAAGGCCCAGGCGGTCTATATACGGTAGCCAAGGCTAGAGATAATAGGGATGTTTTTCTAACATCTAAGAGCGTAACATTTAGTACAAGTACTTCAAACGAAATAAACTTATAACCCGCTTTCTGAGTAACATTGAGAATATCTCTATAAATTGTCGCAACACCACCGCCACGACCAATTAGACGGGGCTCATGCTTATAGGAGTATCCAGGAGGAGCAGACTCATTTAGACCGAAATAATCATTTGGTTTAAGCCAGGTTTCAGTTAGGCAAAGTACATCGAAGCTATTATCTGTGACTATTTCATTTACAATAACTGCCTTAGGTGTGAGTGATCTAATGTTTAGAAGACCTAGCTTTAGAAATTGTTTTTGTTTACTAATAGCAACATTTTCTGTTTTAATAACAATTAGATTTTTCCTAGATCCTGCAGTAGATATATTATTTGATCTCACTAAACGAGGAATAGACACGGTTTCTATGCAATATTCTACACTAGTATTTATATCAGTTAAATTGGTGCAGCAGAGACTATGATTTGGACTTTTGGTTACTAGTCAAAAGGTATTTAACATTTTGGAGATGTTATCCGACAGAAGATCTGCTCCGAATCTGCTTGGGTGTAAGCCATCGGCACGGAAAAGCCTAGGACGCTCCCAAAACAGATTCCAATTATTTACAAAGAGCAGTTTCTGCTCATTGCACCATGACATTAACCATTCATTTAGCGCAAATAATCTGCTAAACTTTTCATGTCCTAGTCGGTACGTGGGAAGCGGTCCTGACACTATGATCGTTGTTTCAGGCGATGTGCTGCGTACCGTATCGATCAGATTCCTGAAGTCTTTCTTCAGAATCTCTGTCTGGCGCATCCTGATGTCGTTCACTCCCGCGTGGAGGACAACAGTTCCGACGCGCTCGTCACCGTTCAGAATCTCGGGAACGTGAGTAGCGATTTCAGAAACACGAGCACCAGGAAAGCAGTGACTGTGCACCTTACTTTTACCTAACGTTGCGCGTACGTGCCGAATGATGGAATCGCCGATGATCACAGCATCGCGTTCTGTTTCGCGAAGAGGGGAGAAGCGGTTTTGTGTGGATAACTCGAAAACCGGGAGGGTCGGAGAGAGTCTTGGTCTAGACCTGACTCGCGTCTTCCGCTGCGGAACCACCCAGGCTTCGTGGTGGCGTGTTGGAGCCGGAGTGAACGAGACCATGGCTGATCGCGACCTCGGCGCTCGGGACCTATGTTGAGAAACGCACGGAGTAGACGAAGTCGGAGTCAGCGGGTTAGTAACGTTAATCTCTGATTTGTGTGCATCGGCGCGTGATGTTTCAAGAGCTAACCGCCGGTCTATCAGCTCGGCTTGTCTCAATAAAAGGTCGTGGATCTGTTTCTCAACAGCTTCCAGCTCAGACTGCAGTGCGTGCAGCTCAAATGTGTCCTCACCTGCACCAAAAGGTAGACTACTTTCATCTGATATATTCGCCATTTTAACAGATGGACAGTAAGTTAGCAACGAAGCTACCAGTGATGCTATCAATATTAATACTAATTTATGACTGAAGTTTTAGATATAATCCGTCTTTTTAGTGGTACGGGTGTAGAGTAGACGCACGATAGGCGAAAAATGTTTGTAAGTGAGTGTTGAGAAGACGCGTTCAGCCGTGATCCACGGGAGTAACCTATAGGAGTATCCAGCGTTGGATCACTAATAGGCTTGAGACGCGTCTGCTCAACAGTCCGCGTTGTAACTATGAGGGTTGAGCAGTAGTGCTTCTCAGTGAGGTAAAGTAGAAAATGTTTGTTGTAAGTTTAAAGAATAAAATCAAGATTTATAAATCAAATCGATGGAGCTCCAAAGACAACAACGCGTTCAGACGCGACGCCTAACGTTAGGCAGGTTTGATTTATATGCTGCTGAATGTTTGATGATCATGTTAGCTTACAATCTTCTATCATTTGTTTCTACATCTTTTTTTTGCTTGCTTTTGGATCCGGAGATTCTATACTATTTCAGAAGATGCATAACAGCGCCCCCTACCATATAACAGTGAAAACATGGATTGCATTTTTTTGATGCATGCATATTTTATATTTTTACATATGTATAAATGCTTTTATTTTGTACCGGGAAATTTAACTTGCAACATCAAGCTACCGCAACTCTGCCTAGCCATACAACAAGAAATCGCGATAACAAATTTTGATCAGGCATCAAAAAACAACCACCTGGGTTTGAAATCATAGGCTATACTGTCTGAGTACTACATTTAAATTTGAATTTACTTCGCGACCGTTAAATAAAGTATGTTATGTGTATATGGGTAGTTTGAATGTACGTACTGTCTGAATCCACCATTACTATCACATGACCTACCAGCGTCAGTTGTTTTGCTTCACTGCCATTCATAAATGCCATCCCCTCCCATGGCCTGATGGGATAGTAAAGTGCATATTAAGTGTGCATTGTGCACTTTTCGGTGGAAGTAGCAGGCCATTCGGGGAATAGTACTGTGTATTCAGATCACAAATTTTTTCCCATAATGTTTTTCACATGTATATAGGGAAGTATTCTATTTTGGACACAGCATCGATTACTCATGACACCGGAAAATCTTGTCAATGGCAGGCGGTGTTGCCTACTCTTTCAATGCAAAGTAAAGATGGCTCAAAATGTCGCTAGATGATGTAATGCACCAACTGTCGACAGTTTATCTGTTTTCTAATCTGTGCTCACATATTGTAATCTTTATATATTTATAGCCAAAAGTCCAATAAAGCTGTTTTCATTTACATATTTTCTGTCAGACAACGGAAGAACGAAACGAGTATGATGTAGCCTATATATGATTCTATGTAAGTGTGAACTTGTGAAAAGTCGCTAGATTTGTCACCAGTGCTGGACAAAGTACACAAATCAATTATACTTGGGTAAAAGTATACTATAAAATATTACTCAAGTAAAAGTATTAAAGGGTTAGTTCACCCAAAAATGAAAATTCTGTCAGTAATTACTCACCCTCATGTTGTTCCAACCCCGTAAGACCTTCGTTCATCTTCGGAACACAAATTAAGATATTTTTGATTAAATCTGAGAGATTTGCTGGCCCAGAAAAGTTATTAAAGAGATCGTTAATATAGTCCAAGTGACTACAGTGGCTCAATCTTAAGTATATCAAGCGACGAGAATACTTTTTGTGCGCAAAAACAAAACAAAAATAACGACTTTATTCCACTATTCATTTCCTTCTAGCTGGGCCTCGAGTTAGTTCACGTAGTGTTTTTGCGCAGCGCGTCTGTGTTACACGTCACCACGTAGGCTCACTATTGGCCGACGCTGGTCATGTGTGTGATGCGTGTGACGTACAACACAGACGCGCTGCGCAAAAACACTACGTGAACTAACTCGAGGGACTCGCTCTGGACGGATCATTCGGTGAGTTGTTGACTCTAAAACAGCTGCAATCGGATCAGCCTAATTCGTGAATGAATCGTTTGGTGCGATTTGCGAACCGATTTAACAGTCTCATTGAAAAGAATCAGCTTGCTCACAAATCGAACACTGTTGTCATGTCATGTAGCACGTGACATTGTTTTTTAGGGATTTAGTGGAGTAAAAAGTATGATGTTATGCTTTAGAGTGAAGTAAAAGTAAAAGTTCAGTAAATAAAAACACTCCAGTAAAGTACAGATACTTGAAAAATGTACTTAAGTACTGCAACGAAGTAAAAATACTTTGTTACTGTTTGTCGCTAGTTGCATTTTTGACAAAAAATTCTACAGGGGTCTAAAAAGTCGCTAATCTAGTGACAATGTCCATAAATTGGTAATGGCGGGGAAGCGTTGTCATAAATGACAGACAATTCCATCAGTGGTGGGGAAAGAGTTAATGACTCAAAACAAAAAGCTAATTTAAATGGAGAATATTATTATCAGATATAGAATTGTTTTAAATTGCCGATTAAACTCCAACAATATAGTCTAGATCACATTATGTGATGTGATATAAATGTGAAGAGACTCTTTTTGTAGCAGGTTTTCCAGTCAAATTTAAAGTTGTCCGATCAGTTTATATCACACACCTTATCTGTCATTTCTGGAATGGGCAATTATAAAGAATCTCCTCTCATAATGGCGTGACAGCGGGTGCCCGGGCTGAAGTCACCCTGGGGGTAAAGAGGACTGTCGAGTCTTTCAGCGCACTGCAATTCTCAGGGGTTTTATCTCCCTTTGAAATCACGCTGGTCTTTATCAGAAATGCTCGGCAGACCAGATGTGTCTGAATAGGCTCTCCCTGAGCTTGCAAAGACACCGGTGCCCTTAGAGCAGGAGACAGGCTGTGAGTCTGCATTTGATAATCCTCATTTTTGGAGCATTCGACTAGAATGTGCTTTAATTTGAGATGAATCAACCAGGGTGCAAGTCAATCACCAGCCAGCACCACAGCCGTGCCGTCGAGACCTGTGTGAGGCTTCAAAGAGACGGAATAATGAATGTGCAGCAAGAATAGACATGACCTGTGTGTGATAAGGTCTCCTGTGTGTGGGGGGGGTGGGGGGGGGGGGGGGTGCTGGGTCAAATCTAACAAACGTTGGTAAATATATAATATATGGTGATATATATATATATATATATATATATATATATATGATTTGACAGCAAATAAAAAAATACAAAAATCTATATAGGCTATATATATATATGGGTCAATGACGTGATGGGTCATTTTTTTGTCCAAAGGCCTTAGTAATAATTAAAAAAACAAATATATAACATCCAAAGTATGTAAGGTAGTACAACTTGATCTCTTTTACTGAATCCAAAAGGTTTTAATTATATTTTACTACATATAAAGGTATTTTAAAGATTTTCAAGTGTCAAAAGGTCATTCGGTAAAACCGATATAGTAAATATTTAAATGGAATAATATTGTTTTTAATAACTAAAGGAACTACAATAATACAAATATAAAGCAGATAAGGCTCTTTTTTTTTTACATTTCCCCTTTTCTCCTTTCCCTGTGCAATGTTTTACTTGAATATGTTGGGAGTGTTTAGAGTAGTCCAATAAATGATTACATGATCAGTTATCATTTTATTTAATATTTCTTCTGTGGTACACACTATATACTATCTCAACATCAATGTCAAATCAGTTTTTAACTTTCAAATCAGTGGTTAAACCGAATGACTTTTTTGGTGACAAGTTTTTTCCATCTTGTAAAAAATGACAAAAAACAGTGTTAATTGATTGTACAAACCACAAAATCTTATTGTTAACACCTAGGTAAACTAAAAAATTGTTTCAAATATAGTTATATCTCCATTCTATTTTTTTTACACTTTTAAAAACCTTATTCGTCAATGACCCATATATACAGTATATATATAGTAGCTAATTTAGTAAGTTAATATAAGTTCGTTTAGTAATGCCCTTTAGAAGATACTTAAGTTACATGTTTCCCAGAAAACACAATAAGTTTACCATGATCTTCAAATTCTAAAAGTTTACACCCCCTGGTTCTAAATGCGTTTCATTCTAGAGCATCAGTGAATGTTTGAACCGTTTGTAATTGTTGCATATTGAGTCCCTCAGTTGTCCTCAGTGTGAAAAGATGGATCTCAAAATCTTACAGTAGTAGCCTATTATCATACTTTGATAAGAAACAAAGTCACAGATTTCAAATTCTGTCCATTTTATTACGATATTTAAACAATAAATTGGCGCTCTTTAATGTGGATGTGTAGGCATCATAATATCAAGTCATCGAGTCGTTGGGTGGTTAGACTGTAAACTTGCTGTAAACACTTCTGAGTACGCATGCGCATTGGCTGCAGCAGGCCTGAAGTAATTTTTTTTTTAAACACTTAGAAGCAACATTAATGATACAGTTGATTTCCTTGGTGATTTCAAAAATAAAATTTAATCGCAGTCTTGGTGAACAGTTTTATAGAATTTGATGTTTCCCCATTCAAAGAGATTGGAGCTGCATGCCACAGAGACGTTTGAAAGATGGCGGCTGAGTGGCCCTGTTCAACCACAGTAAGACGTCAATAAAACAGCTTGTAAACAATAGGCCTATATCAAGTAATGCTGCATTTACCTCAGAAAAATGCTGCATTTACCTTCGCTAGAAAAAAATAACTCTAGAGAGGAGCATTTTGCTAAATATATGCTCTAGGCTACATTTTTACTGTTTTTCAATATTTAATGCATGCTTGAGTAAATCTGTCAAGTTACGCCAGCCACCATTTTAAATGTTAAAGTTAATAAAACTTTATTATTTAAAAAAAAAATCCTTGTGTCTAATTTAAGTGTTTGTATACAAAGTAATTTTAACCTTCAATATTATAGTAATGTAGTAGGCTATACCAACTGACTTTCTGTATAGTTTACAGCATTAGTAAAAAGTAATCGATATTGAATCAAATCGAATTGAATCAGAATCAAATCATTAAATTTGTGTCAATACCCAGCCCCACATTTTATCATCTGGTCAGTTAGAAATCCAGTTGTACATCATTCTCTCCTCAAGAAGCCACGTTATTTGAGGTATCATTCATGTCCGTATAGCACAAATGGTGTGGTTTGAGTTACATACCAAAGTTTAATACTTAGGGTTAGCTAGGGGTTTGTTCAATTCAATATCCCAATGAGCAATAGTAAAAGTGGTGCTTGTATTAGCACCACTAATAAACCTTTTGCCATTTTTTATTTAGTCGAACACACTATAACGTGTCAGTGGAGAAATGCGCTCACTATTCCACCGTTCGTTCATAGGTGGGTCTGTAAATATCAGTCAGGCTAATAGTGAAGTTCACATCGAAACATTTATGCGTTGGTCACTTGGGTTAATTAATCTTCTGCGAATGGATCAAGTTAATGTGCGGTTTTACAGCCATGTCTAGATCTATGTGATCCCCCCCCCACGCACACCTACAATGGCCATAATAGCCTTAAATGGGCTTTCAAGGCAGAAAACGGTGAATAGAGGTTTTTGAGCGGATCTTTGACAAGCACAACTGGGGTTTGGACTTTAGGCAGATTGGTTGCTATGGAGACAGCGCCCCTGCAGCACACTAATGGCAGGCCGCGTTGCGCAGATAAGCACAGTGCTAATCATAGACTATTGTCCTGAAATGTGTTGTGCGCATGGACCCCGCCTGCCAAATGTCTGGCTGGTCTCCTCGGGTACATTTAAATCCCTCTCCCTCCTTAAAATTCTCCCCTTCTGCAGTTGTTTTCTTTTCTCGGCCCCACTGAGAAATGCAGAAAGGAAGCGGAGAATTGAAAAGCAGAGATGACTTGTGCAAAGCAAGGATGCTGAGAGCCCCTTTTGGCCTGAAAACAATACAGCTATTAAATAATTAAAAGAAGTCTAGCCTATCAAAAACAGTGTATATCTGAGGGGGTGTTTTTTTTAGCATACGAAACATCTAGTCACAGTATATCCTCGCATATTCTCTGGGAGATTCATTGTACACCTGTTGTTAGGATGGCTCTGGAAAGCACTATTATGTAACATTACCGTCATCATATTGAATGCAGTTGTTCGAATCACAAAGAACAACCTTGTTTACGCAGTTGTGAAAGGCTAGACATGACTAAGCTTCCTCGTCTGTGAAATAGATGCTTTTTCACTGTTAGAATGCCAATATCATTCAACACTTTTCTTTAATGTTCTTCGGAGACCAATTAAAGGCAAGTTCTCGTAGCTACGCTGACAAGGCAAGCGGGATGTTAAAAATGATTTCAAAGAGAAGGGAAGGATATAAAACATGTACGTCCCCTTGAAATTCACATCATTTCATCTTCAACTCTCTGTAATCTCACAACACACTCAGACCGCCTGGAGCTTTGGCTTTTTTCAGTCATTTTGCAGGAACATGTAGCGTGCCCTGTGGAATACTGAGAGGTATTATTCAATCATTTAGGCCAGATGTGATGGGCAGCCCACTACAGAGGGAGCAAAACGTCCTCATCTATCTCATTACATCTCTCATCACTTTCATTACGTTATCATTGGAACTCCATTCAACGAGGAAACGCTGCAAGGACGGTCACATTATGTAGATGACGGTGCTAAAAGGATAAACTGAAAAAGAATAGTTCCCTTCTGACCCCGCTGAAAAACAAGATCCTTTCAAACACTTAAAAATATAAGTGTAACTTTAACTTCATTTGCATGGAAAATTGAAAAGATGGTAACAATGATATTTTTTACACTGTAAAAAAAACGTACTGTGGTATACTGTGTATAAGCAAATTGTGGGACATTGTTGTAGGAAACATGCACAAAATACACATAAACTAGTACATTCACCAAAATGTGTGATGTGCAGCAAATCCGCAAATTCGGTTCTTCCTTTGAACTAGTAAAATATGTTCTAAATTGTATGAGTGAATCTAAATTGTAATCCGGACATACTACATCCGTTCTGTTGTCACTAGCCGTGTTTCCATTAGGCTACCTTTCAAATTGCGTAAATTGAAATTGAAAAATTGAAAAAAGGCTACGCCAGCCTGATCTCACGGCAATTCGTACGAATTCCACGAGGTGGCTAATTCGTACGACCTCACTCGTACGAATTAGTAAGATTTTTGCTAAATCGTACATATTTTACGAATTGCCCAATTCGTATGAATTCATACGAATGACCTACCCCTGACCCCGCCCCTAAACCTACCATGCACGTGGGTTTAGACAAAGCGTACAAATTCGTACGAGTGAGGCTGGACGAATTCGTACGAATTAGCCACCTTTTTATCACTCGTACGAATTGGTCGTGATATAGCGTTGGCTACGCCCAATGGGACGTCAATTTCGCAAAAGCTCCCATATATCGCAAAAAAAGTTTTATGCTCGCATGAAGTGGTTTTTCAGGCAATTCGAAAGAGGAATATTTTGCAAAACTGCAATGGAAACTTTTGCTCATTTAGCCTACAGGTCACCTATCTGGTGTATACGTAAAAGTCGATTATTATTTAAAGATGACGTGGTATGTTTGGACAGAAGACGAGACTGTTCTTTATTAAACTCATAAAAGACAAAAGTATTACGGGAATAGTGGATTCTAAACAACAAAGAAATGCTACAGTTGATCAAGACCTTGAAGCAGGAGGGAGAAACACACAGAAGCAAGGCTTTCCTTGCCATTAATGCTTGGATAACCCGCCTAGCTCCTTCTATTAAAAATAATGGCTAGTGCGGTGGCTGGGATATACTCAAACCGACTAACATCAGTTGCCATGATTTTTGGAATGACTTATCGCAAGAGGAAAAAATTACTCGCATAACATAGGTTAAAAACCTATACCTCTTTTCACAGGCTTACAACTGTCCTTGATTTTAATGTTGAATTTTCACATTTGTTTTTCTTTCTTTTTTTCTTGGTTTTTTAGATATGTATCCTGTTGTACAGCACAATGGCCAAATTAACTACCGTTGCTTTTATTGTGCTATATAAATAAAAGTTGATTGATTAATGATTGATTGATCAGTTAATGAAAACGCTGTCATTTCGCAAAAGTTTTTAATCAACATTTAGAAAATATTGCAAACGTTTTGCGCGAATCTGTAATGGAAACGCGGCTACTGTCATGTGACCAGTTCATAGGACCAGTTGCATTGCTTCACTGCCATTCACAAATCCTCTCCCGTGGCCTCATGGGATAGTAAAGTGTCAGATGCACACTTCAGGAGTTATTAATCTGTGGTATACTTTTCGCATATTTTAAGAATACTGTGAATTCTGACATATTAGCCTACTCTGCTTTTCGCCTTCTATATAGTAGGGAAGTATGCAAGCCAGAGCTGAGTGGGTGGCTTATATATAACTTGACCTTCCATTTCCATTCTAAAACACTAAATTTGAACCATTTCATTGGACCACCTGATGTTATGACCCCAAATTTAATGATAAAACAAATGACAACCTGATGCTACTCAATGGCTGCGTCCAAAATCGCATACTCTCTTGAGTAGGCTTATTTTTAATAAGTAAGTACTTCACGGCCGCTAAAACAGTTTGTTCTGTATAGTATGAATGTGTGTAGTATGAATGTAATCCGAATGTACATTCGCCATGTTGTCACTGTCATGTGACCTACCAGCATCAGCTTCACTGCCATTCAAATCCTGTCCTGTGGCCTCATGGGATAGTAAAGTGTCCATCGTTTGCACACTTCAGAATCTCGCAGGAAAAAGTAGGTAATCCGGCTACTACTCTTTTGTGAGAACTGACATACTTCTTTTGTCACATACTGTTTTTCAACTACTATAGTACTAGGGAGGTATGTGATTTCGGATGCTGCCATGGAATAATGCATGCTGTTTCACTTACTATTTAAAAACACAGTATTCAGTAAGTAGCAAACTATCAGTCCATTATCATTCCAACACAGACAAAGGATTAGTCTAAAATGTACATAAAAACACAAGTCAGACAAACAATATCCCCTCAAGTATTGTTCTAACAAGTCTATTTGTTGTCTGAGAGGTCTGAACAAACAAAACTGTTGCTGTGTTTGTGAGCACCCAGCATGCATTGCCACATGAATAATTTATTAAGACAGTTGTGTTGAGTGAAATGAAAAATTCCAGTGCATCATGTTGCCTTGACTTTTAACTTTTCTCAATCCCTTTTGTACAGTTCAGTGACATTTCCAAGTCAAGTCACCTTTATTTATATAGGGCTTTAAACAAGTGATGAACAGGAAAATAATGCATTTCAGCTGAAGTCAGTTCAGTGTTGATTCAGATCCGTTTTAAAGATCATTAATTATTCAATTAATTCATCATGCAAAAAATGATGTCATCGTCCAGCTCAGTTCAGTTATCATACAACAACATCAAATCAATAATTTTGTTGGATAATAAGTGTCCCCAACTAAGCAAGTTAGAGGCAATAGTGGCAAGGAACCCAAACTCCATCAGGTTCCAGAATGGAGAAAACAACCATGGGAGAAACACGAACACAGTGTGATTATGATTCAGGCTGCATCACACCTAAAATAAGTGAAAAAATAAGCACGGTTTTAAACCCATTTAAACAGCAAATATAAATGATTGCCAGACTGGCAAAATACAAAATATCTGCAGTGATTTTTATTTTTTTTTTTTACAACGCCACAATGTCTAACAACTCATTGGAGCGATGCGCAGAAAATAAGATCGCCCTCAAATGCATTTTCCTCGCTTTCACAGTCTGCCTCAGCAAATGTCAGCAATTATGTGCAAATTGCTCATAACAGCTCACTTTCAGGTTTTTTTGTCAGGGAAATGAAAAGAAAAAAAAATGAAAAAAAAAAAAATTGCAGAAGGCATAAATGACCCACTTAAGGCATTTTTCACATTCATGAATTTTTTTTTTTATCTTATGATGCATTGATTATAATGACTTTATACACACATATATATATATATATATATATATATATATATATAAACGAATTAACGTGTGCCTGCAATGCTTATTAAATGATTGCAGTAAACAGGAGAGAGGATGAAATGACAGCTTAGAAATTAATATTGATGAATTCCATTATGCTAATAACCATTAGGTAATCAAGACTTAAGTGTCTTTTTTTTTTTGTCAAATGAAGAGCAGCCTCAAAAGCCAATTTACTAAAATTAAATATTAGCATAGACTTATAGATGTAATTCAATAATGTGCAATCTGCATTTTAATTACCTACCTACTTTAATTGGTAGTAGATTAAGAACCAGAAACTAGACTTAAACACTATATGAAAATAATAGCAATATGGGAACTATATACAGTGTAGGAGACTGTTCACAATTTTACAGATTTAAAACAGATTTAATAATGTAGTTGTATCTTGAGTATTTGAGGCAATGTTAGAATAGAGACATTTTCGTTTTATTTTTAGGACACCTGTGTTTGCATTCTTCCCAAAGGTTCTGCAATTCTCATTCTTACAAACAAGTGACCCCTTGTGGACACGGGAAGAAATCACAAAAACAGATAAACTTCCTAGTGGGAAGTCACTGTATGTGACAGGATTTTGGCAGTTTAACACTCAGAGTAAATTAAAGCTAGGAGTCTGTTGTGAAATAAAACCGCTGTACAAATAGTCTCATCAATAAAGGGGAAGCTATGGTCAGACATTTTTATAAAATTGATAAACTTCCAGTCAAAGGTTTAGACCCATATTTTTCATTGTTAACTAAATCTAAGACTATTAGACCGTTTTCATAGGTTTTTAAGGTCACAGGAAACAAATCCAGTAAAGTGTGTCCACACTTGCGACCAGTGGTGCACAGAGAATTGAATGAACCTGAATTAAATATACAAGAGGCAAAGTAAGAGTAAAGCATGTTTATTAGGTGGAACCGGGCTAAATGCAAAATGTGCACTCCAATAATTTACGGAAATTGTTTGCTAAAACATTGCGTCCCACACCAGGAGGACAGGTTACATCCCCTGTACTTCTTTGGAAAAAGACAAACATGAATGAGGTCACCACATCTGGAGTTCTGGGATGTGACACATTGGCTCAGTGAGGAAGCTCGTGAGGCACTAGCTTGTAATGAGAGCCGCATGAGGGACAGCGCTGGGCTTCACCGTCGTGGAGCCAGAACCACACCACAGCAGTGTTGTCCTCCTCACCTGGACAGACACAAGCATGTGCTCAATACAACCTCCAACAACAACAAAAAAACTATGGTGTGAAGTGTCTAGAACAGAGATGGGCAGCTTCGGTCCTGGAGAGCCACTATCCTGCAGAGTTTCCAGGACCGAAGCTGCCCATCCCTGGTCTAGAATCTAGAGTTATAACTTACAGACACAGCCAACAATTCTTTTGTTGGTGATTGAAGGTACAAGATGGGGGTCTGCCTTTGACCCTGCATACTCCTTGGGCTTCAGCATGCTATAAGGATCCTGGGAGGGGAAAGATCAAGATACATGCAGCCATTTTAATTTAAATTTTTATTAAGTTTGATGATGATAATATATAAGAGATAAGAAGAGGAGCTTGAGTTTGTTGCCCAGCTCTATTTGTTTGAACCGCGAGAGGCGTCTACTCTCACCAAAGCTAACGCTACTCCTACATCTTACGTCATGCGTCGGGTCAGAGGTCACTCTTCCGCCGTAACTAGACTCGCGTCTGGCCCATTGCCGGAAGCCAGTGATTATAGTTTATAAAAGTTATTAAAATGGATATTTTTCGTACAAAAACGAATCACTTTGCTTCAGAAGGCCTTTATTAACACCCTGGAGTCGTATGGATTAATTTTATGATGGATGCACTTTTTTGGGCTTCAAAATCTAAGGTACCATTTACTCCCATTATAAAGCTGGGAAGAGCCAGGATTTTTTTAATGAGAGTCTGTGTTCGGCTGAAAGAAGAATGCCATATACACCTAGGATGGCTTGAGGGTGAGTCAATTATGGGATAATTTTCATTTTTGGTGTACCAACCCTTTAATTTCAATATCAATTTGGTCACAACGTCTTTCTTCAAGTTCACACATGAGAACCATAATGCAATTTCATAATGACATTAAGCCGAACATGAGGTCAAAATGCAACCTTTGAAAGTCAAATGGACAACTTGTGTCTTTCTTGGAGTATGACGGACAAGACTCTGAAACTAGCGGTTTAGAAATAATGTTAAAATTCTTCAAAACTCACTCAGCATGTGTGTTTGGATCAAGAATAATAATGTCAGAATTTCATTTTTGGACGAATTTAACCTTATCTATGAAACTGATGTTATATGTAAGCATAAACATTTAGTTTGACAGCTTTGACGGTTCATAAGACCAGAATACATACTGAGCCTGTTTTTAGAGCATGCATAATCTTCTTCTCGAGTCCAGTGGCCTGGTCTTCGTCAGATGGAATACCTGCAAGAAAAAAAGGTCACATTCATGTTAAAAGACTTTTAAAAACTCCCGTACCGACCAGCAATTCACATTAGTCACGTTTGTGTTTGGAAACTGCTAATTGCCAATACAAGCAGAACACATGTATGTGGTTTCTTTAAAACTACACAGATGTCAATAACACGTATTAAAACGATACAATTTCTTAGAACATCCCATGAGAAATCATAACTAAACAACCGTTTTCCTGTTTGAACTGCCGGTGCGGTCAGAGCATCGACCTCCGCGGAAGGCATCGCGTCCTTGGCACGCGTTCAAACTGACTCTCAAATGATGCTACGGCGCGTTTCGGTTATTAAAACAGCCCGAGATAAAAGACTGACCTCCCGCCGCCATCCCTCTGCTCAGAGCGGTCACTGGAGACGGCCTGCAGGTCGTCGCGGCCCGTACGGCGGTTCTCAGCAGTAACCTTGCAGCCATGTTTCCTCTTCCCCAAAACTACCAGAATCGGGCTGATGACGTCGAAGAGGCGCTTATGTAACCCTCGCGTCGCGTGCGTTAGACGTCATCACCATATGTATTCCATACCATATGCTGTGAAGTGGTTTTCTTCAAGCATTTAAAAAAAAGATTTGGTGTGAAGTGGATAGCGATGAATATTGGACAGAAAAGCCTTAGATACAAAAATGTTACATTTTAATTTTAGCTTCGTCCAAATTACACATGCTACAGCTATTGTTGCTGTAATAATCATAAAAATCATTTGAGATGCCCTTAAAACAAAATAATTCTTTAATGTTTTCCAGTAGTGTCAGTAGTAGTGGCTAATGCAAAATTATCAATTTTGATGTAGTAACAAATACTCTTTTTTTATATTTCATGGTTTTGGCAAATCATTTATACAAAGTACCTTGTAAATACAACAGTTCATAAATACAGTAATGATTCAGATCTGACATGAACTGTAATATTAGTGGAAACTGCAGTTACCCTGGTAAATGTTTGTGAGGAAAGTAATTAAGTTTTGGTGCACTTAAGTATAGGAATATTTTCATTCATTACAATGCTGGTGTTTATTTTCTGTCCTTTGTTTGATTGGCTTATTTGAATCAACACGAAAAGAACATTAAAGAGACATAAAACTTTTATTGAACATTATTTAGACAAAGTACGAATTTAGATTTTACAAATGCCCCGTAACATCATTAAAGCACACTAACAAACCACAATCTTTGTGTCGCATATCATTGCGTCTGATTGGTTACTGTAGACTTAAAGAAGCTCCACATAATTAGCAGGAAACATTCCGTTGTGCCCATCAGGACTGTAGCCCCTCCACCAGCCCTCATCGATCATCTCGATCCCTGTGATGATGTCATCCGGGTCAAAGGAGATCTCGGTGTCATCCGCTAAATGGGAAGAAAATATAACGCATAAATTGATACGTTTTCAACACCATATCTTCATTGATTATAAGAGAGTATGGAATATTCTCAAGTTTTAAATGTACAAAAATATCGTAAATCGCCACTTACACTAAATTAAATCAAATCATAATCATTCTCGCGGTTTGGTGAATCACTAGTTGTTGTTTTTTGGTTTTAACCAAGCTATTTGTATATTTCATGCTCTCTCTCTCTCTCTCTCTTATAGACCTTATGCGCCAGAGAAACGAGGGCGCCGCCATCTTTAGAATATTGTCTTTTAACTTCCGTTTTGCGGTCGCTCTGTATATTTCTATGGCATTGCTGTCCAGGAGTAATTAGCTTTTGAAGTGGATTTACTTAATGTAAAGTTAACGAAAGTTATCATGAGGACTGTAATGTTCAAAGCAGATGACTTAACAAATGTCAGTCGACGGGAAGATTTTAAAACGAGCTGTTCATTCATAAACACGCAAAATCGCTGTGAAAATACAGACCGGAAGTCAAAAGGCAACGAGCGCAGCGCTGAAAAAGGGCGGGGCTACATAAGGTCTATAATTATTATCATCATCATTCCAGATATTACAGCTCATTGCAGAGATCAAAGCTTTACTGCATATTGATAATTTAATGCATGAATTTTTAGATAATACAGCAGAATTCAAGCACTCACCAGCTTGGTAGTCATATAATGCTCTTGCACAGATGTTCTGGTCATGGCCAGTCTCATCTTCGCCAGCAGGGGTTTGTAAATCCTTCAAATAATAGGATAAATAATGGCATTTAGGTGACACAACCATTTATTATAATACACAATATCTTAAACACAGTTAAATCATTATTATTACTACAGAAAAGTATTCTTAAAAATGTCATAAAAGGTAACGGTTGCATGGTTTGGATGATGGATATGACAAGGAACCAACCTGGCTAACTTCATCATAGAGATTTTGATGTGAGGGGACGTTCATATAGATGCTGTTTTCATCTTCGTTTTGTTGTCCCTCCTCATCTGAATCTGCACCAGGATTCACAGTAAGTCAGATTTCAGGCATAAATACGCACTGGCTGACGTTAATAAGCATTATTGAGAGAAAATATACCATCCCATTCATCTTCAGATTCCTCAGCTTGTTCAGATACAAATGGATCATCGTAGAAGGGGTCTTAAAGGCAGAAATAAGGCAACTTAAAACTTACTGTCATATGATTTTAAACCAGAGACACATAAAGGATTGTTGCTTTTACTCACCTTCATTTTTTTCAGGGAAAGCTGGAGTTTCGTGCACAGGAGAGATGGGAGCTGGTACATGTGAATCCGAGGTGGTTGCCGCGGGGCGAACTGGAGATAAGGGCTGAGACTTGCTCTCACTGCGAGAGATTTCTGCACTTACTGCTTGCTGGGACAAAAATGGGCTTCTCAACTGACCTGAGAGGAAAATGCATGAGTAATGAAGTAATATTGAGATCAATGGCTTGAAACTGTGCATGTTTTATAAATGAGATTTTGTCGGATGTTCTGTTAGATAAGAGTTTTTTGTACCTGGTTGAGAAGGTGAAGAAGGCGCTGCACTGTTGACCAAGCTTCTCTCTGTCTTCATGAACAGCTCCCTGGGATTGATGGAACGCTGAGAGATGATTGATGCCGCCTCCTGGAAAAAAGGTAGAATGAATATGCTATTTTTATGTCTACTATGACCTTACTTTCTTACTGGTCTTACTTTATCTTCAACATATAATAGAAGAAAATATTAGAATTCCAGAAGTAAAATCCCATTCATTTACTCCTTAAAAGGCATTTTTAAGAAATTAATACTTTTATCCAGCAAGAACGCATTAAATTGATCAAAAGTGACAGTAAAAATATTAATACTGTTACAAAAGATTTCTATTTCAAATAAATGCTGTTTTTTTTTGGAACTTTCTATTCATTAAAAAATCCTGAAAAACAATGTATCACAGTGTGCACAAAAATATTAAGCAGCACAATGTTTTCAACATCGATAATAATAAGAAATTATTGAGCAGCAAATCATCATATTAGAATGATTTCTGAAGGATCATGTGACACTGAAGACTGGAGAAATGATGCTGAAAATTCAGCTTTGCATCACTGGAATAAATTACATTTAAATGTCTATAAATAGAAAACCAATATTTTAAACTGTAATAATAATGTATATTATTGCTGTTTTTTTACTGTATTTTGCAATATTTACTGTATTTTTTGCAATAAACCTAAAATATACTGTTTCTGTACTTTTAACCAGTTACAATAAGTCAATATTTTTATATTATACTATTGATTTATTTTTTACCACATCTTTCCCATTGCTTAATTGGAAGTGTAGTTCATTTGATCAGATGATTTTCATATACTTTCTGCTTCGAACCAGTGATTCATCGAGGAGGATTTGTACATGACTCAGAACTCTTAACTAAAAATCTTTTGAAATCTCTATGGAGAAAATCAATGGGAAATAGTCTTCAAGATCCAAGGACACTCATTGTGAGCGCTCTCTGTTGTGCTGTATTTATTTAGACTCACATTGGCCTTCTGCACAGACTCAGATCGCAATATTCCTGCTTTTACAGGAGACTGGTGTTCCTTCTCCACTTTCTCCTTAACAACAAGTGAGGCAATCAAGGGTGACTAACATATTAAATATTTATGCAGTATACACACACACACACACACACACACACACATATATTTATATATATATATATGATTTAAAAATGTTCATATTTATTGCAGGAAAGATAATTTTACCCATTTACCTGTTCTTTATTTGCTGCCTCCTGTTTCTTTTCATATAGCCTGTGAGACACCAAGTAGGCAGTTATTTAGTAGACATGAAGATCCAAAGCAACTTTTAAGTATTTGGTGAACTATATACACCAGTTGTGTCCAAACTCAACACCCAGCCACTTGAAGGCAAGCCTGCAAGGTTAGCAAAAAAACCTGTAATGCCTGCTAATGCTGCAGAACGCAGGGAAGGAGACCAGAGGCCGTTTTTTTATGGATGTCAATGGAGGAGAGGCAGAGGCTGAATAAACTGCTTTTGTGGGAAAACAGCTTATCATTTAATGAATCGACAGCCAATCGAATAACATGTTTGCTCTTAAACATTTGTTTTGGATTGATCTTAAACTGAAAAAATAAATAAAATAAGAGACGTTTTATAAGAGAAGTCACAGACAATTGCATCCGCAAACAGTGATTGACTGTCTCACAACTCTGAATTCAACAAGGCTGTATGTCAAGGCTGTAATGTGATTGGCTCTCAAGGCACACATGATCCAAGTTAGCTTTCTCAAATAGCAGAGCCAGGGACCCTCGGATCTCTCAATAATAAGACCATGTCTGTGTCCGAAATCGCCCTTTATACCCTTAAATAGGGCTATTTGGCCATTTGTAGTGGTGTCTGAAACCATAGTGGACGTTATCAAGTTCACTCATTAAATCCCATAATGCACTGCAATAACGAGTGTATAACCGATGGACACTCAACGGCTAGAAAATACCCATGATGCACTGTGGGGGTCGCACAGAATGAATTCCTGTGTCTGACCAGAAGATGGCGCCGCAGCTGAATCATCCATCCATTCATTTTCCAAACCGCTGGTCCAATGTGGCAACAGCGTAATATCATACATGTAAAAATGCCTTTGTAATTGGTTATTATATTGTTTAATTAAGGTTTATACATAGTTTCCATCACAGAGTTCAAGATTAATCTTTTCATTAATACTGGAGCTTCCAGTTTGCTAAGTTTCAAATGATTATTAAACCACAAGCACAAACTATGCGGAAGCAGCAGCCCTTCCGGCGCACTCAGTGTCCGAATTTGTTTTCATTCACTCCTTCAAGTGAACTATATTAGTGGACTAATGAGGGAATAGTGAGTGAGGGTATAGGGGGGATTTTGGACATTTCTGCTAGTAATCCCGTGATTATCTGGTTCAGGTGTGTTTAATCGGGGTTGGAGGTAATGTATACAGGACAGTGGCCCTCCAGGATCAGGATTGGACACCCCTGATATACACAGTTCAAAAGCTTGGGGTCGGTAAGATTTTTTTAATGCTTTTGAAAGAAGTCTCTTATGCTCACCAAGGCTGATCAAAAATACAGTAAAATAAGTAATATTGTGAAATATTGTAAAAATTTAAATAACTGTTTGTACTCCAGTCTTTAGTGTCATATGATCCTTCATAAATCATTCTAATATGCTGATTTGCTGCTCAATAAACTACTTATTATTAATGTTGAAAACAGTTGTGCTGCTATTTTTGTGGAAACTGTGATACATTTTATTTCAGGATTCTTTGAAGAATAACTGCATTTATTTGAAATAGAAACACATTATAAATGACTTTACTGTCACTTTTGATCCAGTTAATGTGTCCTTGCTGAATAGAAGTTTAAAAATCTTTCTGACCCCAAGGTTTTGAACAGCAGTGTAGATTATATATGATGATATGAATGGGACAGACACAAAATCACTTGCCTCTGTTGGTTGATCTCTTTCCCTCTCTCTCTCTGCCTTCGCTCTCGCTCCTCTGCCTCTCTAGCCTCTTGCTCCCTCTGCTCTTTCTCCAGACGCTGCCTCTCCTCATTTGCCTTCCTGCGCTCCTCCAGCCGGCGGTTCTTTTCATCTTGCTGATAAAGGAGAAGGTAGAGAACGTGTCAAGAGCAGATGAGAAGATAAAAGCATTGCGTTTTACTGTGACGTTTCCTCACCTCAGCCTGAGCCCAGAAGTTTTCTCTAGTCGTGGCTTGGATTTCATCTAAAGCACTGATCTTTTTATAGACAGAACCCTGTGAGAACAGAAGCACTGGAGTAATTCAGAAGGCAAACACGCAGATATTCAAAGCCCCTTTAAATATGAGGTATGGACATAATTCATCACTTCACTGACCACACGTCCAACAAGTTCACAATTATTGTTCTGGATTGATTCTTTGTGGATGTTGTAGTTGACGCCCGAGCCCTTGGCCACCTTCTCCATGATGTCAGCAGGTTCAACATCATCATCTGATCGAGCGTTGATGGTCACATGGGCACCCTTTTAGAAAATACAAATTAAAAATGAAGAATTATATTATGACCATCTCTAATGTATGGAAGCTAGTTCCCGGCAAGGAATGACAAAATAAAAAAGATAATTCTGACATTTGACACGATCGCTTTATATGATGAACAGATTCAATTTTGGCTTTTATTCACCTATAAACATCATCAACTCACACATCAGTCGTGGTAAACAGAAGCTCAAGCATGTTCACTTGACGTTTGAGAACCAATGAGGATCATTCTCATGTTACACAGCACGTTTGAGCTTCCTCAAGGGGTTTGTTCTCGCACGTCAAGCAGGTTCAGTTGAGCTTCTGTTTATGTTCGCTGATCAATGTTTAATTGTGAATAAAAGCCTAAATTAAATCCGTTCAATTCATATGGATTTGTTTTTCGATCTCTTTATGAACTTTTTGAAGCATCAGAGTAATAGTTGCTTCGCTATCAATGGAGGGATAGAAAGCTCTCAGATTTATTCAAAAAGATCTTCATTAGCAATTTACATCTATTCTTTTCTAGTCTATTTTATTCTAAATCACGCGGGTCTAAAATAATACCTGCAGTTATTAGTTTGACCGCACAATGTCGCTGTTCTCACAATGTCTCTTTATTCAGCAAGGATTCATTAAATTGATCATAAGTGACAGTAACGATATTAATAATGTTACAAAAGATTTCTATTTCAAATAAATGCGTTTTTTTTTTAGAACTTTCTATTCATTAAGGAATCCTGAGAAACAATGTATCACAGTGTGCACAAAAATATTACTGAACTGGTTTCAACATTGATAATAATAAGAAATTATTGAGCAGCAAATCAGCATATTAGAATAATTTCTGAAGGATCATGTGACACTGAAGACTGGAGAAATTATGCTGAAAATTCAGCTTTGCATCACAGGAATAAATAACATTTAAATGTCTATAAATAGAAAACCAATATTTTAAACTGTAATAATAATGTATATTATTGCTGTTTTTTTTAACAATATGTTTATAACAATATTATCAGTTACAATAAGTCAATATTTTTATATTATACTATTGTTTTTTTTTTTTTATTACATCTTTCCCAATGCTTAATTGGAAGTGTAGTTCATTTGATCAGATGATTTTCATATACTTTCTGCTTCGACCCAGTGATTCATCGAGGAGGATTTGTACATGACTCAGAACTCTTAACTAAAAATCTTTTGAAATCTCTATGGAGAAAATCAATGGGAAATAGTCTTCAAGATCCAAGGACACTCATTGTGAGCGCTCTCTGATGTGCTGTATTTATTTAGACTCACATTGGCCTTCTGCACAGACTCAGATCGCAATATTCCTGCTTTTACAGGAGACTGGTGTTCCTTCTCCACTTTCTCCTTAACAACAAGTGAGGCAATCAAGGGTGACTAACATATTAAATATTTATGCAGTATACACACACACATAAATATATATATATATATATAGATATGTGTGATTTTAAAATGTTCAGATTTATTGCAGGAAAGATCATTTTACCCATTTTCCTGGCTCCTGTTCTTTATTTGCTGCCTCCTGTTTCTTTTCATACAGCCTGTGAGACACCAAGTAGGCAGTTATTTAGTAAACATGTATATCCAAAGAAATTTTTAAGTATTTGGTGAACTATAAACACCAGTGGTGTCCAAACTCAGTCCTGGAGGACCACTGTCCTGTAGAGTTTAGCTCTAACTTGCCTCAACACACCGGAATGGAAGTTTCTAGTCTGTCTAGTAACAAAGCCACTTGAAGGCAAGCCTGCAAGGTTAGCAAAAAAAAAAAACTGTAATGCCTGCTAACGCTGCAGTACGCAGGGAAGGAGACCAGAGGCCGTAAAAAAAAAAAAAAAGATCATGTCAATGGAGGAGAGGTAGAGGCTGAATAAACTGCTTTTGTCAGAAAACAGCTGATCATTTAATGAATCGACAGCCCATTTGTAGTAGTGTCTGAAACAATAGTGGATGTTATTAAGTTCACTCATTCAATCCCACAATACAACCAATCTGCACTCAACGGCTAGAGAGTACCCATAATGCACTGTGAAGATCGCGCAGAATGAATTCCTGTGTCTGACCAGAAGATGGCGCCGCAGCGGATTCATACATTCATTTTCCAAACCGCCGGTCCAATGTGGCAACAGCGTAATATCATACATGTATACATTTCTTTTTAATTGGTTATTAAATTGTTTAATTAAGGTTTATACATAGTTTCCATGACAGCGTTTAAGATAAATCTTATCATTAATACTGGAGCTGCCAGTTTGCTAAGATTCAGATGATTATTAAACCGCAAGCACAAACTATACTCGGTTTCATTCACTCCTTCAAGTGAACTATACTAGTGGACTAATGAGGGAATAGCGAGTGAGGGTATAGGGGGGATTTTGGACATTTCTGCTAGTAATCCCGTGATTATCTGGTTCAGGTGTGTTTAATCGGGGTTGGAGGTAATGTATACAGGACAGTGGCCCTCCAGGAGCAGGATTGGACACCCCTGATATACACAGTTCAAAAGCTTGGGGTCGGTAAGATTTTTTTAATGCTTTTGAAAGAAGTCTTTTATGATCAAAAATACAGTAAAATAAGTAATATTGTGAAATATCTTTAGTGTCATATGATCCTTCATAAATCATTCTAATATGCTGATTTGCTGCTCAAGAAACATTTCTTATTATTAATGTTGAAAACAGTTGTGCTGCTATTTTTGTGGAAACTGTGATACATTTTATTTCAGGATCCTTTGAAGAATAACTGCATTTATTTGAAATAGAAACACATTATAAATGACTTTACTGTCACTTTTGATCCAGTTAATGTGTCCTTGCTGAATAGAAGTTTAAAAATCTTTCTGACCCCAAGGTTTTGAACAGCGGTGTAGATTATATTTGATGATATGAATGGGACAGACACAAAATCACTTGCCTCTGTTGGTTGATCTCTTTCTCTCTCTCTCTCTGCCTTCGCTCTCGCTCCTCTGCCTCTCTAGCCTCTTGCTCCCTCTGCTCTTTCTCCAGACGCTGCCTCTCCTCATTTGCCTTCCTGCGCTCCTCCAGCCGGCGGTTCTTTTCATCTTGCTGATAAAGGAGAAGGTAGAGAACGTGTCAAGAGCAGATGAGAAGATAAAAGCATTGCGTTTTACTGTGACGTTTCCTCACCTCAGCCTGAGCCCAGAAGTTTTCTCTAATCGTGGCTTGGATTTCATCTAAAGCACTGATCTTTTTATAGACAGAACCCTGTGAGAACAGAAGCACTGGAGTAATTCAGAAGGCAAACATGCAGATATTCAAAGCCCCTTTAAATATGAGGTATGGACATAATTCATCACTTCACTGACCACACGTCCAACAAGTTCACAATTATTGTTCTGGATTGATTCTTTGTGGATGTTGTAGTTGACGCCCGAGCCCTTGGCCACCTTCTCCATGATGTCAGCAGGTTCAACATCATCATCTGATCGAGCGTTGATGGTCACATGGGCACCCTTTTAGAAAATACAAATTCAAAATGAAGAATTATATTATGACCATCTCTAATGTATGGAAGCTTGTTTCCCGGCAAGGAATGACAAAATAAAAAAGGTAATTGTGACTTTTTATCTCACAATTCTGACATTTGACATGATCACTTTATATGATGAACAGATTCAATTTTGGCTTTTATTCACCTATAAACATTCATCAACTCACACATCAGTCGTGGTAAACCAAAGCTCAAGCATGTTCACTTGACGTTCGAGAACCAATGAGGATCATTCTCATGTTACACAGCACGTTTGAGCTTCCTCAAGGGGTTTGTTCTCGCACGTCAAGCAGGTTCAGTTGAGCTTCTGTTTATGTTCGCTGATCAGTGTTTAATTGTGAATAAAAGCCTAAATTAAATCCGTTCAATTCATATGGATTTGTTTTGCGATCACTTTATGAACTTTTTGAAGCATCAATAGTGGTAGTTGCTTCGCTGTCAATGGAGGGACATAAAGCTCTTACTGGTTTGGATCAACATGAGGTAGAGCAGGGGTGCCCAATCCTGCTCCTGCCGATCGACTGTCCTGCAAAGTTCATCTCCAACCCTAATCAAACACACCTGAAGCAACCAATTAAGGTCTTCAGGATCACTTGAAAATTAAAGGCAGGGTTTTGATTAGGGTTGGAGATGAACTGTGCAGGACAGTCGATCGGCAGGAGCAGGATTGGGCACCCCTGAGGTGGAGTAATTAATGACAGAATTTTAATTTTTGGGCAACAATCCCTTTATTATCTCACAATTCTAAAGGGAAAAAAGAATTTGCTTTTCTTTCTTTTTATTCCATGGCACAAAGAAGCTTCCATACTAATGAAGAATTTTTATAGGCTCCATTTTGCACTCACCCTCAGAAAATTGGCCATTGAGTGAACATGATTGGCGCAAACACCCTTTCTAACGTCCTTGACTCCCTCGCCGGTCTGAAACCAATTAACAGTACTAAGATTATTTCTATAATGGATGCTGAGAGGTTAACACAATAAAGCCATTTTCATTTTGTACATTCGGTTATTTGTGTTCTGTTCATACCCAGTTAATGAGCACAAACTTGGGGACTCCAGAACTGTGGTCCAGCACTTTACAGAAGGCGTACATGATTTTACCGCTGTTCAGTTCCTCCACCATTTCTTCAAGCCCACCATCTATGGCACATTCACAGAAAAACAAACGAGCAACAGTCATTGTTGACTACTGACTCATTAAATAGGACAAAAAAGAATGACATCACTCTGTTGGCATTCTTATCAGTTTTTAAAGCATTCACTCACCTCCCTTTCCTGCAACCCGAATGTCATTACTGTTTCCTTCGTAAGTGAACAACACCCTATAATCAACAAATATGGTTCATTTGTATGCAGAATCCATCTCAAAATGACTGAAGATAACACAAATTCTATTCAAGTTCTATCTATGATGCACAAAAATAGTTACACAATTTCCACGTAACTAGTTATTATATTTTGAGCACATGAGTTATGTAATAGTCTCGAAAAGTAGCCTAATTTGCATATTATGTTCAAGAGTTAAAGGACCTCGGTCATTTTGAATGTTATGAATCATTTTTAGTATCATAAATAAATATGATGTGTAGTCTAAAATTGATTAATTGTCTTTCATTCATTCATTTATTTTCGATAATATGATTAGCCTAAGCGTCTTACCAGTTTGTGTCCGTTTTCCCGTTCACCACGTCATTGTATGCGGCTGTAAGCGCGGGTCCGTTTTTACTCAGGTTTACTGCCATAGTGGGTCATGAAACTTGCAAGAACTTGAGGAGAACTTTAAATGGGAGATGTAATCATAATAACCCCGTCTTCCTCCTCCAGTGAACCGTCGTTCTAAACACGCACCTCTCCGGTGAGATCAGGTTCGGCGAGTTTTTTGGGAATTGAAACGAGGAAGAGAAAGAACTTGTATTTTCCCAACAACAGTCTACTAGCCCTAACTAATTTTTTATTTATTTTTTAAAGAAACCAAATGATATATTATATGTAGTTAGGCAAAATATATTACAGTGTCTGTCTTTCTATCAACGTCAATCTATTAGCATTGGGAATCATTTTAGCGAATCGGTTTGTTCGGACAGTTTCCTTTCGCTGAACCGGTTAAAACGATTCACTGATGCTTTTTAGTCAAAAGTATTCCACGCGCACCATTTTATGTTTAATTTTATGTTTATAACGATAGATTGATTGAAATAAGTTGCGTTATTATTCAAACAGTATTGTAAACAATCTAAATGAATGGCAGTGTTGTTCAGACTTAACAGTTTTACTGCTAAACAAATTCACCATACAAGCAATCGGTTGGACTGAATCGCGTTAAAACAAAAGTTTGTTCGTGAATCACACATAACTTGCATATTGATCAATCTAAAGGCATGTCAAGCAAGGTCACACTTGGAACTAGTTGGACTAGTAAAATCACATTTCTGCAATCACATGAAGTATAGACTAAACATAATGAAATGCGTAATCTATGCCTTGCTTCAGAGTTTGTAGCTATCAGACTGACAGAGCAAGAGAAACTGGACGATCTGACATACCAATGTCATGTGTTGAACATTCATTGTACTGTAGCAGTTAATGTAAATTAACTATTATAATTCCGTGCCAAAATTCTGCATAAAATGGTACTCATGCTGTGCTGTATTAGTGCAATTATAGATAATGATGGCTCCATTTTACAGATGCCAGCTGTTATAATTTTCCATGTAACCTTCTATAATTCAAAAACAAATCCAAACCTTTGATATAGGCCTGGAAATTGTATCTGCAAATGCTTTTGTAGTGTAATGTACCTTTTTTGTTTGTTTTAGCAACATGCATCTATTCTATTCTGCTCTATCTCATCTATTCTATTCGTGTCTATAATAATAGCTACCGTTATTATTTTGACCGCACGATGTCGCTATTCTCACGATTTTTGCCCCTCACCTCGATCGTGCCAGAAGACTCATTATGCAAGTGGTCAGTTTATTTATAAAACAAAATGAAGGGGGGGGGGGGAAAGGAGAGTTTGTAGAGGAAAGAAAATCTTCAGCCATCATATTGTAAAAAGAAATTTGAGTGAAGCCCACATGTTTTGCCCATGTGGTCTCCAAATCTTCTCTATTTTACACTATACATTTGAAACAAATTAACTCAGCGCTTCAATCTTCTCGAAGGATTCGAAATCAGTGTATACCTCAGAATTTCAACCACATTAATAGTATGCCAGAGAAAATCATATGCGTGCAATTAAATCGCAGTATTTTGTGTGACCACATGTGCGGTTTGAGCCAAGATCATATTTGAATGAATTAATCACAGATTTTTCTCACATGAAGGCACAAAACAGATGATTAGCAGTGCTGAGATTGTGTCACGCAGCCTTCGATGTGAAAGGGGAACTGTGCAGCTCTGTAACGTCAGCGTATGTTAAGAGTTTCAATTGCGTATTCCCATTTCCCATCCTTAAAGTGATTTGAGTAACTAATGTGTGTGTTTTTTTTTTCCATACAGAACGGTCATGGGTATCATTATGACCCTCCCAGCGTCCGACTGTTCGTGATATGGAACTGCCGATGGCTTTTGGGCAGATTTCATCTCCTGCTGTCAACTCCAGAGTCTTTGTCTGGCTAAGATGGCCCAGTTTCGCCGTCGGTGTCGTGTTGCAGGCTCCGGCCGTGTGTGTCTGTGTACGCAGGCCTGTGCTAAGCGCGCCTGTTGACAGGTATGATATAGAGTGCATCTGCCCCCAGAGCCCTCTCACACACAGCAGACAATTGAGTGCGAGATCGTAATGGGAGCGGGGCCCCTAGGGGCCGGCCGTGGGGCTGGGAGGGCCGCGGCTCCTGTGTCATGGCTAGGCTGGTGTCAAGGTTTGAGTTTACGAGCAACCCCCAGCCTCTCTCTCTCTCTTTCTCTCCACTCAGACACACACACATACACACACTCAGCATTACTAAGCCATGTGCCTCACAGAACTCTGAAATTTCTCCCTTGAGGCCAATCCCTCGTAATCAAAATTAATTGCCTGTCCTTGAAACTGTAATCGGGTTTCACTTTCTCTCTTTTTCACTTTTGAGCTCAACAGGTTCAAATATTTCACATACATTGTGTTAATTTGTCAGTTTAACGTGAGTACTGGCTGCTTGCGTGAATGCAAAATGGCTTGCATGAGTGAATCTCATGAAACCTGTCACGAACACGGTTTGGTAAGCATGTTGATGTAACATGATAAAATATCTTTACTGTCTGTTTTTACAAAAGGTGAATCTCGTGAAAAACTATCCAGATCATGTTTCTCCCCAAAACCAGAAGAAAGAAATATTTAGCTGTTAAACTATACGTTGCAACGGACATCTTATTCTTAATAGTCCTAATTTTTATTTTTATGTTATATATATAACTATATTTTATAGGTTTTTATTTATTTTAATGTTTCTGTTGGGAATTTTTTCCCAACTGCTATAGGGCTGCTTTTGTAAATTATATTAGTCAAATTTTTTTTGTTTTGATAAGTTGCATATATTATATAATATAGGCCCCTAAACATATATTACATTTAAAGGCCTATATATCACCTCAATTTTGCCTTAAAAAAAAATATATATATATATATATATATATATATATATATATATATATATATATATACAACTTTGCAAACAAAGTATAACATTAAAAAAATTATATTTAAATGTAAATACATTAATTAGCTATTTCAAAATATAATTAGACAAAATTTTACCATGCTATAAAATCAAATATTTTTAACAATTTAAAAAAAATGATTGATTCCAACATTTTCTTTTTCAGCTCTCCTGTTTTGATTAGATTTTCTTAAGTGCTTCGCCTCCTGTCGAGACGTGTTTTGCCCTTATAACCCTTTTTTTGGGGGGGATTTTTCTAAATTAGGAGCTGCATTATCTGCTGTGCAAACACAGCTTTGCGCTCCATTTCCTCCAGACTGGTTTAAGACTGTGTGTCAACATTAGCAGTCAACTGGGGGATCGTATCTCACACAACCGAGAAAGAAGCTCAATTTAAACTTTTAAAAGGCTTTTCGATATACTTTGTCAGATTTATTCCACTTCTAGCGTTGCGTGATGTCAGACTGACTCTGGGACTTTTAATTTGAATTTTCAGCGGCAGATCTCTGCAAACCTACAACGGCATTAGGGCCTGGGGGGGGGGCTTTCTTTTTGTTTAATGTGTGATTGTTTGTGCCTCTTTCCCAACTCAAACATTTAGAATAAATACTCGCCCACCCCCTCTCATCGCTTGCTTCTCCCACGGACACGCACACACAGTCCCATTAGCATCTGATTTGATACACATCATGTTAGTAAATGAATGGCAAACTAGTGAGTCCCCCCCCCCTGCCAGGACAATCGATGAAATGCTCCTCAGGTGCAAACATCTCTCCAGGGCTGGTACTCAAACCTCAGTGCTCCCCCAACCTCACCGGACCCTCCTTATCAGAGCCATCCTTAATTAAGAGCCATTAACATTCTCTCTCACACCTTCCTTTCAGCCGGCTGGCTCGGCGGGTTCCAGACCCCTTGCTGTCAGGCTTGAATGAGCAATGCGCACATTTATTCACTGGCCGGAGTGCAGCCTGCTGGCCCTGAGCCGAATGGTGCCAGACCCCCGGCCCGCCTGCACGTGCAGCCCGAACAGGGCGAAAGAGAGGCGCTTTATTGTGTACGTTGTGGGCATGTAATGTTTATTAATGCTTTGGCCATGTAAACCTTTGTTTGTCATGCCAATAAAGCCTGTTGTAATATTGAATTCTGACAGATGATGAAGTGAGAGAGGAGAGTGTCCATTGGTCTGGGACAGCTGCTATAGCACTTCTCAGCACAATACAGCTGGTCCGCTCTAATTACCTCAGCCGTGAGCTTTCAGCCCCGGTCATCTGAGAAAAATGTAAACCATTCGGTAGGAAACAGTGAGACGGGGTTCAGAGTGAGTTATTGATAATGTGGCGTGGAGCACATCATCTGGAATTCATGCTGCTTCCTGCACATAAATTCATTTGGAGTCAAGTGCGTTTGCATGGACCATTTAACCTAGGTTTCATTATAATTGATCATGCACAGTTATGGCCGTTTCAAACAGTTGTTGGTCATTTTAATGGAAATGGCTGTAGAGAAATGCTTTATTGAGTTGGTTAGTTCAACATATACTGTAAATAAAACTCAGAATCAACATGCACCAATGCTACATTTTTCTAAAACGAGTATTCATTACTTCGATGAGCTTGTTGTTTCTGCCTTAAATTATTACATTGTTTAAATTTGTATACATATCTGAAATACATAACTTACCTCTGATAACAGATCACTATAAATTGTAATGTGGACTCATGCATTTTCTGTAAAGCTGCTTTGAAACGATGTGTATTGTGAAAAGCGCTATACAAATAAATGTGAATTGAATTGAATAATTAAAAAAAAACATTATCTTTAACAAGACGGAAATGTAAAATGCTAAAAGATATTTTTTTTGAATTCATAGTGGAAATGCATGCATTTGTTAAATCATATTTAGCATAAAGAGACTAAATCTATTTTTAGGAATACAATTTTGACGATTTTCAAGACAATTATAGGCACATTTACCCCCATTTCTCATTATTGTAATGCAAAAATAACATTATTTCTAAATATTTATTATGATAGAATTTGCTGCACTGCCTTATTAGGTTAGTTTACTATATACAGTAAAACACTTATTTTATCTTTAACAAGACAGTGCTGTAAAATGCAACAAAAAACTTTATTGGTGAAATTCTAAATAACAGGAGATAAAAATACAGTACTTGATAAGTCGTATTTTTAACATGAAGAGGCTAAATCCTATTTTAGGACTATTAAGATGTCGGCATTGTTTTGACACAATGTGACATTATTTTCATGACAATCAAACACATTTACCCCCATTTCTCATTATTGTAATGCAAAAAATCTCATTATCATTAAAATGTAAAAAAAAAAAGTTAATCATTTAAATTGGAAAGTATTTATATAATATGATAATATTTGTTTTACTGCCTTTAATTTATTTGGATTTTTTATTTATTTTAATGAGTTGGTTAATTTACCCTACAGTAAAAATATATATATATTATTTTTTAACAAGACAGCAGTGTAAAATGCTGTAAAATGTTTTTTTGGGGGTTGAAAATGTATATTGCATTTAACAATGAATACATGTTCTTGTTAAATCATATATTTTGGATAAAATCCTTTTTTTGTAAAATATAATGTATAAATCTTTCAAAAAACATGATCAAGCCATTTTTCACCCTAAAATTATATTTAGCATAAAGAGACTGAAGACGTAACTTTGACACAACATGACGTTATTTTCATGACAATTAAGCACATTTACCATCATTTCTCATTATTGCAATGCAAAAATATCATTCTCATTATTAAAACGTGACAATTTTTTACATTATTTAAATTGTATTGGATTGGTCCGAAAAGCTGTAAAGCACAGCTGAACCTTTAAAGACTTGTTTTCATAGAATGCATTGTGATTATAACACTAATATGTTTTGCAGATTTATTTTGAGCAAAACCTTTCTTAATGTCTGATTTTACAGTGATTTGTATTCAGACAGACAGTGTGAGGTCACTCAGGAGGCCATTAGCCGTGACCGTATCACACGGTCTTGATGTGCGCTCCTGGGGCGTAAACTTCACCTCGGTTCGGTCTGACACATTTCACAGGGGACTTTTACAACCTGTGGGTTGCGGTGGCCTAAACAACATTGTTTGCTTTGACTGTGGTTAGTGCAGTCGCCACAGCGTTTAATGGTCTATTTGGTGTGTTGAGAAGAGGCTTTTTTGAGAGACTGGGCTTGTCTTTTACGGTGAGAGTCCTAATAGTACCTCATTTCCTTTCCACACTATAAGCTGACCAAAACAGAAGCAAACTGATGGCACGGTAAAGCCAAACACCTCAGATAACACCTCTGTTGTCCACATGTCCTACAGAGGGTACTTCATCTTGAGTTATGCTGTAAAAAATGGCTTTGAGAAATGTCATTTTAATGGGGAGAAAATGTAAAAGTACTATAGTAAGTCGGTTAAAAACAAGGTTCAAGGTTCTTTATTATTTGTCACATACATATACATGTGATGCAATGTAGTGAAATGGTTTTCCCCTATAGTTCCTCGTCCCACAATGCAAAAATACTCTAGGAACGTCTAGGAAATTTCTCATTAGTGCTGTCAAATCGATTAATCGCATCTAACATAAAAACATAAACGTTTGTATATATATATGTAATGTAATGTAATGTACTTTATTTATATAGCACCTTACATCGACCGATAGGTAAACCAAGGTGCTTTACAACAGATTAAACAACAATTTAAAACAACACACCGAAAAACAAGTACAGTAATAAATGAGAGAATAAAAAATACAGTAAAAATAGAATAAAAATAAATATAAAAGTGCCACCACACTACTGGGTACTAATAGCCATTTTAAAAAGATGCGTATATATATATATATATATATATATATATATATATATATATATATATATATATATATATATATATATAGTATATTTGTGATGTCAAACAAAAGTTTGTATACATATATATATATATATATATATATATATATATATATGTATACAAACTTTTGTTTGACATCACAAATATACTATATATATATATATATATATATATATATATATATTAGTATATTCAGTAGTAGTTTTTCAGTATATTTTAAGTAACAGTCATTGTCTCTGATTTTTATTATTATTTTTTACAGATAATTTCTGGCAACCACAAAACTTGTGTCTGATATTTACTTAATGTTTACTTATTAGTACAAATATGTTTTCTGGTAATTTGTTTTTTTTTTAAATATTCACCGGATTTTTTTTACAATAATAATATTTATCTTATTATTTACTGTGATTGATTTTATTATTGACACTTTTTAAACTGAATTGATATTGATGCTTGAGAATGACATCAAATATCAAATTCAGTATTATTCAACAAATAGCATTTCTACTTACTTCAAGGTTCTTTAAATTCAATAATGCAAACATATTTTATATGACTCTTAATTGGTGTAATATGATTCCAGTGATTATTGTCCACAGGGACATTTTTGTCCTGGTCTCAGAGGGCAAAATCTGATGTGGGGATAAATCAAATCAAGCATGAAGTGTGCTGGTGGTCAGACCTCTTGTCCATTGTTCGACTGACCCATTGATTCCCCAGGGAGCTCAACATGGTGGCAATTAGTCTGAACCCTTCCCCTCCCATCCATTAGTCAGTCCAAACAGCATGCAGCACACCAGGACTCCCCCGTCCTCTTAATCATTAGCCTCTGGTTCAAACAGAAATCAAAGTCAGATCCTACACACTTCCATTAGACGAGGCTATCTGGTTGTGTTTAGTGGCCTAAATCCACTTTCTGGAGAGCATTTGTTCCTTTACGACATCGTGAGGAACCCACTTGATCTGTGGCTTTCTTCAGGAGACCTGACACAACAAGTGGCCGGCGCTATCCAAACAGGTTTATCACACAGCAGCTTCGCCAGGCACTCTCCAGCTGTTTGAAATACTGTGACACATCCTTCCGCCTCACCCCTTCTCTCGGTTTCCTTGAGGAACAAAAGAGGGATTTCCTTTTGGACTGATATATGGCGTGGCTGGATGAGTAGGAGTGAAACGGCGGGAGTTATAACGCGAGGTAGAATGTCATTGCGTTATATGCTTGTCTCGTCAGATTAGCCCACGGACCGCTGACAGACAAAACGAGACAAGGTGATGGGGATTTACTTCCCTTCGATCTAACTCTGCGATCATCCGATTCGTAATCTAATTGCAGTGATTCAGTCTCGTATACCAAAAGCTTTGTGACTGGTTTAGTTTTTCCTTGTTCACTGCAGGTCTGAAGGCCCATTGGAAGAGCTGAATACGCACACAAAGAGCCCGAGAGCGGAGCTTGTGGGGCCCCGTGGCCCCGTCCTCCCCCAGCCCCAAGACCAACTGCTAATTCCAGTCCGGTTTCCACTTCCTGTAGGGTGTGTGAGGGATGGGTGGTCATTGCACAGACACTGACTTTTACGCTAACAGGCTTATAAATATTGAACTATTTCGCAGGACACATACCATTCCTGTGCCTGTAATCGGTTATTAAAGCCTACATGTCGACTGCAGTGATGCTAATAGAATAAAAATGGTCTGTTGGAGCCTGTCCAGGTGTAAGTTAGTGTCTATATTCAGATCAACTGGAATAGATACCATCACATGTTTATATTTGTGGCAGATTTCAAATTAATATTTAGATTTTTATGAGTGGTTTTAGTGCATTGCTGTGCTGTTACTGGTTTTAGCGTGTTGCTTTTATATTCTGCAGTTGCTATGATAGTTTCTAGATACTGCACATCACATCAGTTTCATAATTTACATGGTAGCACTTTATTTTACAGTCCTGTTTGTCCATGTACAGACTATGTACTTATTATAGTAATTACAATAACTGGATAATAACTCGGGACCAACCCTGCACATACACCTAAACTTAACCTTAACCCATGTAGTTATCTTATATTACCCAGTACTTTCTTCAGTAAGTACACTGTAAGTACACACAAGTGCAACCATTCACATTCATGTACAGTATTTGTCAGATTATTATTATTATTTTTAATCCAAACCTACAATATTGATGTTACAAAAGCCATGGTCTATTATTTTTAGCTACAGGAATGCCCAGCGATGAACAATCACTTTTAAAAAGTTTGTAACAAGTTTCAGATTAATTGCAATGTATTATGTAATGTAATAATGTGTTTACACTTGTGGCAGATGGGAAACGTATATTACCGTTTTTCCGATCCGGTTTACTGTTTGTGTCCAAATGCACAGACATCATTGTAAGCAAAACATTGCAGTGAAGTTTGTTTGAGTCATCTCTCTGCTAGTGGCACAAGTTTAGCTCACTGGAATGTGAGATCAGCAAATGGAGAGGAAGGGATATGACTATGGCCTCCGCTGGGATGAACGGGGAAACAGAGGGTTTGTATTTATATACAATGGGCACTCACCAGACATTGCACGCTGGGACTGAGAGCTTTCACCACTGTGTGGGGTTAAAGGTTAATAGCCTCTTGGAGTTACATGCATAGAGCATGGGTGAGAGGTCACAATAGGGAAATGAAGACAAACAGGTCCAAAGTTTCACTAATTTCAGATTGGAACTTTAGAAAGGCATAACCTGTGCCTTAAGGCCCTTGCACACTGAGTCCGAAATTTTCGTATGCGTTTTTTTCGTATTCGTGATTCGGTGGCTCTGAATTGTCAAAACACCATTCAAAATGCTTGCTACAGATGCGAAAAACACCGAAAATTGAACCCGATCCAATTCTTTTTTTTATGACGGACGAAAGTTTCGGAGGCAGTGATTGACATAACGCGAGGTCGTATTTATTTTTTAACATGCGAAAATTTCGGGTGCGAATTTTGGACTCAGTGTGCAAGGGCCTTTAAACTGTTAGTTGTCAGTGTCAGTAAAATTCTGTCATTAATAACTCACCCTCATGTTATTCCAAAACCGTAAGACTTTCGTTCATCTTCAGAACACAAATGATGATCTTTTTGATGAAATCTGAGAGCTTTCTGTCCCTCCATTGACAGCTACACAACTATCACTATGACACTTCAAAAAGTTTATAAAGAGATCGTAAAACTAATCCATATGAATTGAGCGGTTTAGTCCAAAGAAACTTGATCGCTTTATATGATGAACAGATTGAATTTAAGCTTTTATTAACATATAATCATTGATAAGTGAACATAAACAGAAGCTCAACCGAATCTGCTTGACACACGAGAACAAACCTCTTGCTGAAGCTCAAACGTGCTGCGTAACACGAGAATGAACCACATTGGTTCTTGCTGAAGCTCAAACGTGCTGCGTAACACGAGAATTAACCTCATTGGTTCTTGCTGAAGCCCAAACGTGCTGCGTAACACGAGAATGAACCTCATTGGTTCTTGCTGAAGCTCAAACGTGCTGCGTAACACGAGAATGATCCTCATTGGTTCTTGCTGAAGCTCAAACGTGCTGCGTAACACGAGAATGATCCTCATTGGTTCTTGCTGAAGCTCAAACGTGCTGCGTAACACGAGAATGATCCTCATTGGTTCTTGCTGAAGCTCAAACGTGCTGCGTAACACGAGAATGATCCTCATTGGTTCTTGCTGAAGCTCAAACGTGCTGCGTAACACGAGAATGATCCTCATTGGTTCTTGCTGAAGCTCAAACGTGCTGCGTAACACGAGAATGAACCTCATTGGTTCTTGCTGAAGCTCAAACGTGCTGCGTAACACGAGAATGATCCTCATTGGTTCTTGCTGAAGCTCAAACGTGCTGCGTAACACGAGAATGATCCTCATTGGTTCTTGCTGAAGCTCAAACGTGCTGCGTAACACGAGAACGAACCTCATTGGTTCTTGCTGAAGCTCAAACGTGCTGCGTAACACGAGAACGAACCTCATTGGTTCTTGCTGAAACTCAAACGTGCTGCGTAACACGAGAACGAACCTCATTGGTTCTTGCTGAAGCTCAAACGTGCTGCGTAACACGAGAACGAACCTCATTGGTTCTTGCTGAAGCTCAAACGTGCTGCGTAACACGAGAACGAACCTCATTGGTTCTTGCTGAAACTCAAACGTGCTGCGTAACACGAGAACGAACCTCATTGGTTCTTGCTGAAGCTCAAACGTGCTGCGTAACACGAGAACGAACCTCATTGGTTCTTGCTGAAGCTCAAACGTGCTGCGTAACACGAGAACGAACCTCATTGGTTCTCGCATGTCATGCTTGAGCTTCTGTTTACCACAACTGATGTGTGATCTGATGATTGTTTATATGTGAATAAAAGAATTCAATCTGTGTCAGTTGTTGCTGTCAATGGAGGCACAGAAAGCTCTCAGATTTCATCAAAAAGATCATCATTTGTGTTCTGAAGATGAACAAAAGTCTTGTTTGGAACGCATGAGGGTGAGTAATTAATGACCGAATTTTCATTTTTGGGTGAACTATCCCTTTCAGATTTGCTTTTAAGTGTGTACACTTTGGCATTTTTTTATTACCTTGCAACACATTTTAGTTGTGCATTATCAATTTTAAAGATGCAATACAGCAGATTTTTATCACAATTATCCTAAACATAAACTGGCATACTGTCACTGTGCCACGTGTAACTCTATGATCAAGTATACACAGGCAAGATGTTATGGCTTTACGATTATGTCTCCTTTTCATTTCCTGAAAGCAACTATTGAAGTATAAAATCTGCAAAGTAAATTCTGCTTTGATTATAGCCAGTTGTAATGATGTCACTGCGTAGGCTGATCTTAAAATAAGAGCATTCTAATTTTATTAGTCAATGAACAGTCATTAGTCAAGATCAGCTGCTGTACAGGCTGCATAAAATGGTTATTTTTAGTTTAATGGGACGTAATGGTCGCGTATATTAAATCTATTTTTCGACCTAATTGCAGCCATGTCATGTTAACAAATAAGTCTGTCTTTGCTCTACACCCTTCCTTACTAGATTTAGAGATCTATCGGTGCTGCCCGTCATAATTAGCACCTTCCCTTTTCATGGATCGTGAGTATCGTACGAGACTATGATGAAGGCTTTGTCTTACATTTGTTTTAAGGAACCACATTTTTTTGCTAAAGTGAGCTCTTCCTTCTGCTTTTAGTCATCAACGAGAGAAACCGCAAAGATTTAATAGCTTCAAAATGTTCCATCAATCTTTGTCTTTAGCAGTTGGCTTCGAGTCTAGGTTAATGTCACTGCCTGTTTTGGTATGTGGTTATCCTCCCTATTTGGATTCACTTTTTGTGACAGTGAGCGAATTACTCAATGTTACATTCCAGATGTGAGTTTTGTTAAAATTTCCATATGCCTGTATGCTTTCAGTGCATAAAACTCACTCAGATTTGACACCTTGGCTCTCAAGACGTACGACCACTGAGAAATTAGCACAACAGATGCTGCAGAAAACGATTAATCATTGCTGCCAAAACGACATGATGCCTGTGAGAGAACTGAACAGCAAAAATACAAATTCTGGGATTCTGTGTCGTCACCGAGGGGAGATGAGACTATCTGACCTGTAATTGCTCATCGCAGCCCTTGAAACTCAACCGTACTCGTCTTCAAGGGTACAATGTATACAGAGATCTGTAGAAAGATTTCCACAGAATTTCAAACTGACAACATTCACAAAGTTCTATGTATTTTCCATCCCTTGCGGGATGAAACGGAGGCAGCAACAGATCTTTTCTTCCGTATTGTGACATGCATTCAGTGTAACAGATTATTGAAAAATCCCAAAAATGTAGGTCTTCAGGACTTTGCTCTATGCATCGGTTGTTGATTGGATGTTGAGATGTGGGCGTGGCACTCCAAAAGTGAAGGCAGATAAAGATCAATAACATGCATTAAGAAAAGGGTTCATTTTCATGTCATGCCGACTTTAACTTTTTAAGCTAATTTGCTGATGCTTTTAGCTAGTGATATTTTATTTTATGATACCTATTTAACGCATTTTTACCAAGTTCAAATTGGAATTTTGTTGCTTTTAGTCCATAGGTCTATTTGGCCCCGTTCACACCGCAAGTCTTAATGCTCAATTCAGATTTTTTGCTCAGATCCGATTTTTTGATTGGCTGTTCACATTACCTTTTAAAATGTGACCTATGTCTGATTGCAGTGTGAACTGTTTGAGGTTTCAAACTAACCCGCATGCGCAAAAGAACAATAACAATGACATCAGACGCAGCACAGGTTGCACTAAAGTTCGGAAGGTTATGGAGGAAGTAAGCATATTCGCTTTTATTTCAAAATGTTTGTGTAATGGAAGCCGTAACATTAATGAGCAGGTGAGGAGGACAAGAACGAAGAGAGAGAGAGCAAAATTGGCTATTTTTGCCTTTTGCGGGTTTATGGCTGCAAATTCACTACAGAGGTCGGTGTGGATGCGTAGACGAAGTCAGGAGTGGTGGGAATGTGATGTGAATAGTTTCACTGAGATGCTGTTTTTTGAAAACTTTAGGATGTCGAGGGCAACTTTTGATTATCTGTCAGCGAAGTATCTCCCCATATACTAATTAGGTCTAACACCTCACTCTCCCTCCATTGACTCGCTCCATCGCTGTTCTCAATATCTAGTCAAGTTTTTAATGTTAGGCTACTGTCTGTGTCTGTTGTGTCTATAGGGCTTCGCCGGCGCATAATTGTGACAAATGTCGACGTAGATTGACGTAAAAGTCGCATCAAATCCGCCTTGGTTGTTCACACTGCGGCCGCATTGAAAAAAATCAGATCTGGGTCTGATTCAGGACCACATATGTATGTGGTCTAAATCTGATTTGAAAAAAATCAGATCTGGGCTAGATTTGAGTGTTCACACTACCTCTGAAGAAGTCTGACCTGGTCACTTGACCCCCAAATTTGGGCCACTTTTGCCTGCAGTGTGAACGAGGCCTTTGTTGGCTTTATTACGTTCTACGTATTTTTCACAATGCTAGTGTGGTCGCAAAAGTTGACAAAACTAACAGATTATAGACATTTACTTGATTAGATTTGGGCATGTCTAATATTTTGACAAATTATTTTTAAAAAGGGATCCCTTTGATACTATTCAATTTCGACAAAATTCACCCTATCTAGTTTTGAAATGCATATTATAGATCTTTTTGTGAACGATTAATCTGTGCATGTTTTTCATTTTTTTACTCCCACGTTTTTTTTTTTTTTTTTACCACATAATGATTAAAAAATTTCGCAATACACAAGAAAGGATCTGTGGCTACTTCTGTTTTATCGTGACTTTAAATTCATTCCACACATTTTAGCTGATTTTCCACAATAAGTGCAGAAAGCGTGGGGTGCGAAAAGCCCAATGTCGCAAAGCGTAGGCCTATCATCCATGCTATTCCTGTCTCACAGGTGCTGGAAAACAACCCAGAATATGAAAATCTCCTGGCCAAACCAAGAAAATGGACATTATGATGCTGTACGAATTAATCACCACATGTTGTTCCATCTTCCTCGTAGGGTGCAGAGAGACTGTGTGGAAAAAAATACCCTAAAGGATTAACATTCTCTTCTCACAATGTTTCTAAGCAGCTGTGGGTTTGTGTTAAAGAGCCGAACTGCAGCTGCATTCGCTGTGCATTCTCCGAACAGAAATATCCACAATGATACGAAACAGACCGTTCGCATGGCTTGCATACTTTAATGGCTCCTGAAAACACAGATCCGTCCTTTTGATTTGATGTTATTCGGCTAAGTGTGTGATAAGCAATCGGATGCCATCAGTCTCCTGAACAGGAAAAGCGTGTCTGTGATCAGGTGTGGTTATGATTCTCGGCCCAGGCCTGAGCAGGGTAATCTGTTAGCAGAATGCTGTATATTTGTCAGACATAAGGACTCCACATGTGGTGCTTTTGCAATATTTCTGTAATGCTGTGGCAACATGAATATGACTGAAGAGCTTGAATGTCAAGTGTCGGTTGCATGGTGCCAATCTGTCTAGAGATGTGTCTCTTGCTAGAGAACATCATTTTCCCAGTGGGGCGCGTTCTATGATAACCAATCAGATCTGGTCTGTTGAATACTGTAGTGCATACATTAATGTGTTGTTGCGATTGCGAAATGTTATTTGTGTTCTAATCTGACAAGCATTTGAGAGCTTTTTTTGAGAGCAATTTATATCAAGAAACATGTTACAAATTCCTAAGTACTTAAGATAATAAATCAAGCACCTAAAAATACCACAGGAACGTTTTATTGCTCAGAGGTTTTTTTTATATATATATAACTCTTGAGTCTTTTTCAGTGTGGTCCAATTCCCAGACCAATGACTAATTTCTTGAATGATTTCTTTTTAACTTTTATTTAACCAGGAAATTACATTTTTGAGATTTAAAATCTCTTTTACAAGAGGGTCCTGGCCAAGACAGGCAGCACACTTATAGTTAAACATGAAAACATTTAAGCATAATACATTCATTTACATATACAAAAATGTTCACATATCAATCAAAATAATTACAGTCAGGTAAATCCAAAACCCCCTTAAATTAATTGAGAGAGACCAACTCTTTAAAAAACATAATTTATCTTGTGATTGATTCCAATCAAATGGAGCAGCATAACTAGATGCCCTTTTACCCATGACTTTCGGGATGTTTAAAAGAAAATAATCTTGAGAACGAAGACCATAATTCTTTACACCTTTTTTTTAATGATATACTGGTGTAAATAAGAAAGAAGCAAACCCCTAATAATTGTATATATAAAAATGTACCAGTGCCCGAGTCTATGGAGAGACAGCGTGTGCCATCCAACCTGAGACGAGAGTACAGTAAACAATGATGGAGAAGGGCTTTTGAATTAGTAATAAACCTTAATGCTCCATGATAGACAGAATACAACGCCTGTCAACAATGTCAGGCACCTGCATATAGATAATATCACAATAATCTAACACTGAAGAAATAAATAAGAAGAGTCAGTTCTTTTCAGTGAATAAAAAATACTGCAAAACCAGTGTAGTCTGACTCCCGATTGAATGACTCTAATGAATCGGTACTTTTTACTGAATCAAAAACATATAGCAAAACCAGTGTAGTCCAAATCACAAACCAATGACTCTTCTGAGTTGGTTTTTTTCAGTGAATGAAAACTATTGCAAAACCACCAGTATAGTCTGATTCCCGATGAATGGCTCTTATGAGTCAGTTCTCTTCAGTGAATGAAAAATACTGCAAAACCAGTATAGTCTGACTCCTGAATGAATGACTCTAATGGTTTGGTTATTTTTACATAGGCTACAGCAAAACCAGTGTATAAATTTCCTGAACAAATGACTCTTATGAGCCAGTTCTTTTCAGTGAATGAAGTATACTGCAAAACCAGTGTAGTCTGACTCCCGACTGAATGACTCTAATGAATTGGTTCTTTTTACTGAATCAAAAGCATATAGCGCAATCAGTGGAGAGTGATTCGCGAATGAATGACTCTATTGAATCGGTTATTTTTACTGAATCAAAAAACATACAGTGCAACCAGTCTCATTCCCGAATGAATTACTCTAATAGATCGTGGTTTTTTTATTTGCTTGTTTTTTACAAAATCAAAAACATAGAGCAAAACCAGAGCGGTCCAATTCTTGAATCAATGACTCTTATGAGTTGTTTTTTTTCAGTGAATGAAAAATATTGCAAAACCACCAGTGTAGTCTGATTCCGGATGAATGACTCTTATGAATTGGTTGTATTTACTGAATCAAAACATACAGTGCAGTGTAGTCTGATTCCCGAACGAAAGATTCTTATGAGTCAGTTCTTTTCAGTGAATGAAAAATACTGCAAAACCAGTATAGTCTGACTCCTGAATGAATGACTCTAATGGTTTGGTTATTTTTACATATAGGCTACAGCAAAACCAGTGTTTAAATTTCCTGAACAAATGACTCTTATGAGCCAGTTCTTTTCAGTGAATGAAGTATAGGCCTACTGCAAAACCAGTGTAGTCTGACTCCCGATTGAATGACTCTAATGAATTGGTTCTTTTTACTGAATCAAAAGCATATAGTGCAATCAGTGGAGAGTGATTCGCGAATGAATGACTCTATTGAATCGGTTATTTTTACTGAATCAAA
>NC_140229.1:6156473-6243973 GCF_951802725.1 Rutilus rutilus
TTTTTACAGTTGCACAGATTGTGCATGACGAAACATGTTTTGAGTGATGAACTGTTCTCATTGATGGCTGGTTAATGTGTACACAATGTCTCCATTTGAACTATTAGATCTGTACTTTCAATAGTAGGGATCAATGGCCAATAACAGCAGAAAAGCTAAGTAGAGTACAAAACAGCAATGCACAACAAAAGCGTGGCTTCAGTGTGATCCACAGACACCGATTCACATTAATCAAAGCTTTTCAGACTTACCTGATACAAAAAGACTAAAAGTGGCATATAAATAAAGGTAAGAATTTCTCATTGCAGGAATGTCACACTATGGATCAGTGTTTTCCTTCTTTATTTTAATCTTGATTAATTAGATTATGCTTTAGGGTCACATTTCAAGGTTTAATGCACTTAAAAATATTTATCATATGTTCATGAAAACAGAATTTTTACATTGTCTGTAGAAAATGTGGATGTAATTTGCCCATGCAAGACTAGAATATAGCAAAACCCCTCAAACACTCCTTTTTAATTATATATAAAAATATTTTGAATATAATTAACATTTGAATTATTATTCTTTTTAATATATAATATGATTTATCATTTTTTATACTATTTTTATAGCTACTATATATCTAAATATATATATTTAATTAAATTAATTAAATATTTTTGCTAAAATTATGTAGTATTTAAATAAGTATATACATTTTATTACATATATTTAAATATAATGTTAAAATGTTATTATTTATGATAGTATTTATTATTTGCAATATTTTTATAATATATATATTATTACAAGTAATCAAAAACAGTATTAAACAATATATATGGCAAATAAGTATATAAATGGGTGAAGTTAATTATATATTTAAATATAATATAGTTTTTAAAATGTATAATATTTTTTATATATAAAATATACATATATCTTAAATATATATATATAATATACACACACACACACACACATATATATATATATATATATATATATATATATATATATATATATACAAATAATATGCCAAATATATTTCAAATATATTCTAAATATTTATAGTATTTGAAATATATTTGGCATATTATTTGTGCCAAATATATTTGGCATAAACATATTGACATTTTTTTCTTATATTTATTCATTTATATATTTATACATTATATATATATATATATATATAATGTATAAATATATAAATTAATAAATATAGGAAAAAAATATGTCAATATGTTTTAAAATCGGTATTAGAAATGTATTTTTGGGTTATTTTTATATATGAAAATATGTTTTATGATGTGGAGGATTACATGATTTTTTAAATACTTGGAATTTTGAGGTATGTTCAAATCATTAACTCTTAGTTTGAGCAATAGCACATGTCTTAGCATAATCATACAACTGTATATCATGTGACAGTTCATCTGAAACTGTAAAAGTTGATTATGTATTGTCATAAGGCCGGGTCACAGATGAAAGCAGAAGAAGCCAGTGGTGAACTCAGGATTGACCTCTCACATTTGCAGAATGAGGGAAAGCTTTGTTTCAGATTGCCTTAAAATAGGAACTAGTTCCTCATTTTTCTCTTGGATTATATTCAAAATATAACAGTCAACAATTTGCTGGTGGGAAACGAATTTTGTCGGCCCTACGAAACCCTCATCTCACGTCTTTGGTTATTTTCATACAGCTCTGATTCGCCTCATCACTTCTCATTTGGCTTTGATTACACAACAAAAGGAAAGAAATACACATTCAGGCAGAAGGTGTTAAAACATGAAAGCACACGAATTTTGTGGCACAAAAAAGTAGGGTAGGATGAGAGAGAGAAGAAATGGCAGGTAATGCAATATTCATGCGCACGAGGCAGATTTCCCTTTAGTTCTCATGATTAGAGGAGGAGAATCTGAGCCCGGCCCGTCGTCTTAGTTCTCGGGGAAGAGGATGGATGCATTAATGGCAAGTTGTTGTTGTGTTTTTGTACTTTGAGAGAAGAGAGAAGATGTGGCTTAATCAAGGAGATGCACTTCTCCTTTCCCTGCTCTTTGATGTTGTGAAAAGACGTCCACGGTTAACCCTGAGAGTGCAGCCGCTGTGTCCTTCTCTTTCAAACCTGAGATGATGAAAGTGGTGGCGCTGTATCGGGGGAGTCCAGCTTCTCTTGAAAAAGAGATGTGACCCTGATTGAAATGAGGAACATATTTGATCTTGAAATGAAGTGCTTCCTTGCTTTGCGCTAATGCACTCATCTTTGATCATCAAAAGTAATTGATATAACCACATTGCCTTTAAAGCTTACTGAACGACAACCAAGCATATTGTCCGGAGAATATTGGTGTCACTGGCGGAAGGATGCACATTTTGTAGGCCATTTTCAGATGAGCTCGGTATACATGAAATAGACCAAATTGTGATGAATGCAAATGCAATGTAAATTTTTTTAATTAAATTATATGTATTGAATAAAAGAAAGATTATTGGAGTATGTTATAAAAGAAAATATTATGTCAGACTTTCTACAAATTTTAGCTAATTATTTATGAAATGAGTGAAAATAGTTTCAAAATAAATCCTACACCAATTTTTTTTCAGCGTGTGTATATAAAATAATGATAACACTCAAACGGTTCTATTTGTTAACATTAATTAACGTACTAAGAACGAACAATACTTGCAGCACTTATTAATTCATTTCTACATTTACTAAAAGTTGTATCTTTAATATTTATATCTGTTAATGTTAGATGTTAGTTAATGCATTGAACTAACATGAACAAACAATGAACAGTTGTATTTGTATTAACCAAGGGTATACGTTACAATGAATTGAAAATGAACTGCATAATTGAAAAGTTCAGCATAGCCTACAGACGACAACGTTGTCAAATCGATCCCAGTTCACATGGATCTACGAAAATGATAAGAAATGCTGTATTCTGCTGCCAGGCCAGTAGTTGGCGATATCACTTTGTAAAGAAACACTACGCACCTATAGACTGAACACGTAATACACATGCGCATGACGTCAACGTTTCACAAATTTGAAAAAAGTTTTCAAAAGTTTGCATTTTCAGGCCCCCGAAATGCTGTTGTTGTGTAAATGAACAGTCAAAACCATATATATATATATTTTTTTTTTTCATTTTTAGTTGAAAAGAGTGTGTAGTCAGCCTTTCATTTACACGACAATGGCATTTTGGGGGACTGAAAACTGGTTTCGAAGTGTACGTTATTGAAAACGATACATTATTGTTTCCATGTAAACTACAAAAACGCAACTTTGTGAAAACGGTGACGTCATGCACGTATTACGTGTTCAGTCTATAGACGCATAGTGTTTCTTTACAAAGAGACATCGCCAACTACTGGCCTGGCAGCAGAATACAGCATTTTAAATCAATTTAAATAGTTTTGACAACGTTGACGTCTGCATGGCAAAAATGCAAAGGACGATTTTTTCTGTTTTAGTACATCGTTGTCATGTAAACGTGCCCGAAATTGCTCATAGTGATAGTTCATGTTAACTAATGCATTAACTAATGTTAAAAAATGAGACCTTATGGGAAAGTGTTACCAAACTAATAATTTATGTCTAGTTTTTTCAGGTTGCTTGAGGTTATTCAGGAGCTGGTATATTAAATTCAGTCATTCAACTGTTTAACACGCACATGTTCACTGTGCTAGTTTTTATTAACCCCTTTCATTTTATTTATATGGTTTCAAATCTATTCATATTTTGGGGCTGGATGCAGAGCTGGGGCTGAAGATGTGTTATTTATCCTTGGTCAACAGAGAGGAAATCTGAGCGTGAAAATTCCCATGTCACCGATAACCACAAAGTCAACATGTCAATAATTCATTGCTCATATGATTTAATATATCAGCATTTGAATTATTTATTTTCTCTCTCTCTCTACCTGACAATCTACATCCGAGTCTCCCAGTACTTTCATATTCATTTCAATCGGATTGCCGCTGAATGATTTATGGGCGGCTGACTTGGCCATGCACTACATGTAAAAGGCCATCCGTGTTGATGGAAAAAACAAACATGGACACAGTCTGGAGTATTTGAGCTGCTCTCACCGGCGGCCCCTGAAGAGGAGCTCGGGAGCCAATGAACACTAGATGTGCAAGAGGATACAGAAAACCACACAGGAGAGTCAAAATTTCATTCAAGGCTAAATAGAGCTAAATCAGAGACAAACATGCCAAGATTGTGGATTGCATGCATGCATGGACAGATAAAGCAAGGTTTAGCTCACAATATATTCTTAAGCCACCTGTGGGAGACAAAAAACCCCGCAAGGTGATCGAAGAACGGATCGCCTGAAGGGTGGGGGTGGGGGCGCTTCCTCTATATATTAACAACTCGCACAGTCTGTTTAAAACTGGAAACGATTAAAAGAGAATGTTAAATAAAGACAGAATATGAACTTCTGCAAACCACGAGCTTCTGCTTCATAAGTTTGACAGCCACTGAAGTATGTGCAGGTAAACAAAGCAGCTTGACCAGTTGCAAATCAGATCAAGCATTGTAAAACTGTTTGTTTCTATATCAAGTTTTGTTGTGTATTTTGATCAACCACCTCCTCCCCTATTTATCTGCCAACATGGAAAACGTCCCGTATTGTAGCCTAAACCCGCACAAAACAAGACGTGGGCTGAGGTGGCCTTGGAGTTCCTGCAACTTCTGAACAGACTGCATCGAAGATCATCTCCTGATTAAAAATGTTATAAAATAATATACATTTAAATAGTTGAAATATGATTATGATTAATGCGTCTTTCAATTGATATATATTGAATATTACAGACAGATAGATAGACGGGTGGAGGAAAGGATAGATAGATAGATAGATAGATAGATAGATAGATAGATAGATAGATAGATAGATAGATAGATAGATAGATAGATAGATAGATAGATAGATAGATAGATAGATAGATAGAGGGAAGGATAGATAGATAGATAGATAGATAGATAGATAGATAGATAGATAGATAGATAGATAGATGGATAAATGGATAGATAGATAGATAGACAGATAGACAGACAGACAGACAGATAGATAGATAGATAGATAGATAGATAGATAGATAGATAGATAGATAGATAGATAGATAGATAGATAGATAGATAGACGGGATAGAGGGAAGGATAGATAGATAGATAGATAGATAGATAGATAGATAGATAGACAGACAGACAGACAGACAGACAGATAGATAGATAGATAGATAGATAGATAGATAGATAGATAGATAGATAGATAGATAGATAGATAATGTATTGTTGCAATGAAGCTTATTTGTTTCAATTACTATATTTCATATCATTTATGATCATTATTACATATAAGTAATGTTATTATTAATAGTAGCCTAGTAGTAGTAGTATGTGGTTGCTGTAGTTGTAATGAATCTTATTTGTTTCAGTCCAGTGGGTCTTTCAGAAGTGTTGACTGTCTCTTTAAGGGGATCGTCGTGTGAATGAGTGTCGGGTTACACCTCAGACTCCTCCTCCTTCAGTCTGTGAGGGTGTTTCTTCCTTCTGCCCCGCTCCGCTTCTATCATCCAGGGATACAAATGTTTCTTGATCCACATTCGAGTCTGTCATCGGAGCTGAATTATAAATATTAAACACACAGTCGGGGAGTTCGTGCGCCTTCAATCAAACCATGGGATTGACACACTGACACACGGAGAGATTTGGAAGAGAAACTCTGAAGCAACTGGACTGGCTGAAACTTTGAATCCACACCTTTGTTTCGCGAAACTTTTTTTTTTTTTTTTTTTTTGGGTGCATGACTTTTCGTCCTGTGCAGGAGTAGGCTATCGGAAGATTCCAGCAGCCACGCGAATGGATATTAAATGATGGACTGTTTTGGGGGGTTATTTCAGTGTGGTTTAGTAGGAAGAAAACCCCAATCCCCAACCCACAGGCTTTTGATCTGATCATGGGAAAACTGGGAATGTCTTGTTTTTTCTAGCCTCGGCACATTCGCGCTTCTAAGATTTGGGGTTAGTTCGGATTACAGGTTTTACCAAGAGAAGAAAATTTCGTTTTAATCAGACTTTTGGGTTTTTAAGTGCCAACATGCCTCAACTAAACGGAGGAGGAGGTGATGACCTGGGAGCAAATGATGAACTTATTTCCTTCAAAGATGAGGGTGAGCAAGAGGAGAAAATATCCGAGAATGTGTCGTCGGAGAGAGATCTGGACGATGTGAAATCTTCTCTAGTGAACGAGTCCGAGAACAACAGCAGCTCATCAGACTCCGAAGTAAGCAAAACAGTTCTGTTACTTATCATTTCAGTGCACTCGGCATCTAATGCATGCGTTTAAGTGTTCATTGGTAGCCTAGTGCTAAAACTAAACCGATGCTTTATTTCCCACATGCAAGCAAACAGACAGGCGTCCTCGACCCAGACCAGAACTAGAAAGTTATGAGAAACAGAGAGAACACTTTGCGGAAGGTAAAAACATTTCGAGACGTATTCCATGTGTTTTCTGTGAGTGTTTTATGCACCGTAATGACAATTTTTTCGTTTGCTTTCGCCCCTAAAGCTTTGAGACGACAACAAGATGGAGGATTTTTCAAGGGACCCCATTATGGTTATCCATTTCTTATGATCCCAGATATTACGAATCCATACCTCTCCAACGGATCGCTATCTCCCAGCACACGAACGGTACGTGCCATTTCGCTTTAAACGCAACTATCACCTTCATGACGTCACGCTGCACTCTGTATTATTTTCTGTCGTTCAAAAGTCGCCTTTCAGTGCGCCATATTCGCTTTCAGAAACCCCAGCATTTCCTTTGTTTGCGTTTAGAACACTTCACAACTAGTAAATACCCAAGCAAGCTTCATGTTTCAAAAGTTTACCGTAGTTTCCCCCCTGTTACCACTTGTTGAGTCTGGAGCATGCATGTATTAGGAGGCCATTCTGGTGCATTGCACAATAAGTCATTTACTTGGGCTCACCCGAGCACAAAAGAAGTCTTTATTTGCCGCCTCCAATGGCACGAAAATGGACTTTTCGCAGTGAAATGTCTGCACAATTAATTTTGTATTATCATAACAGGGGACAAACTGGAGGCAAGCCCAGGCAGATAGGATTCATCCAGCTTTTGGTGTCAGGAATGTGTCTTTACTCCCTTTGTTGTTGTGTGATAGGATGTTGCTGGGTTAGAGAGTTAAATTTATGACTGGGCGCATAGATTTTGATTGCATGTTTTTGTGGCTTATGTCATAAAGACCTTTGACTTCATTTGGGCCATATCAAGATTTTCTAGATAACTGCTATATAAGTTCTTCCCCATCAGTGAAACTGTCTTTCAATTACAGGGCAGTTAGGCAACTATTGTTATCATTAGTTACCGCTTGACGGCCCTGTCGGAGGTCTCTACTGGATGCCCATTATCTTAATGACATCTTCACCTAGGGGGGTGGTTTGGCTACCTGAACAGCAAGCCCCCACCGAGGTGTTTGAATCGCATGCAAATTGCTGCATATGTTTGCCTTCCTCCATTTAGCTTCATTGAAGGATATCTGGAGTGTTATTTTTGCGCAGTGTTTGCCTGTTGCTCACTAAAGCAGCCATGTCAATGTATAAGTGATTTGGCGTGCGAACGCAGGCTAACATGTCATTGTGGAAAAATTTCATCGAGCCTGTGGCGATAAACATTTGTTCATTGTGTGCATTGTGCTGCTTACTCGTGAGAATGCTTGAATCTGTTGGTCATGCACTTGGATATTAGATGTTGCATTAGGTTTGCTTGTTTGCAGCACAATGGTTTTTTCAACTCGTCAAATAGCATTATAGCCTGAGAATGGTTGCTGTCGCATGAGTGGTTTGACTAAGGAAAACAGGTTACCTTTAACAGCTGTAACAAAGAGCGACTGTGATTCTAGTTGATAAGATGGATAATAACATCTGACTTCTGGCCTGCTCGTGTGTGTTTGTGTGAGCCTGAAGGCAACTGAGTCAACCATGTCTTCCTCAGTGTACAATAGCAAGGTTGTGTATAGTTTTGGAGTACAAAAGTTAGTGAAGCGCCACTCAGTCTATGAGGGAAAAAAACCATGTAATGTTACTGAACCGAAGCTGAAAATTGTTTACAGTAACTGTTGGCACTGGGTTTCGAATGTAAACACAACCTGCTATGTGAAGATTTTTCGAGGAACTTTATTTTCTCTCAGCAGTTTTGTTTTGTTTTAGCTTGTACGATGGAAAAACAGTAAAGGGTTTCTTGTAGAGGAGTTAGCTTCTCTCTTCCAGTTATAAGGGACCTTCATATACTTGTTCTTAACTGAGTTAGTAGGCTTTAACAAGGTTTGCTTTGACCCCAGGTTGAAGTTTCTTAATGATTTATCTTCCACAATGTCCTCTTTTCATATATGCTAATTCAGCACTTTTGTAGTTTTCAACATCCCCATCAGTTTAACAGCATTGCTCTTTGTTTGCTAATTATCACTTCCTTATTTAATAATGTTTCTTAATTGATTTAATTATATTCTAGTGAGTGCAAACGGCAGGGTAAAAGTCCAATGCTTTTGTGTGCAGATTAGTCAGTAAATTGTTGTTAGCGTTGTGAAGCTAATCTTGTTAGATTTTCTTATTTGGTTCTGGTGTGACTGCAGTGTTTTGTTTATTAATTTGGTGTGCTAAAGTTGGTTAGATGCTAACATATTTTATGCTATCTTAAATACTCCTTGAGCGATTGAATTCGGACACTGTGCGCACTGGGAGGGCTGCCGCTTTTGCCTAGTTTGTGCTTGCGGTTAATAATTTGAAACTTAGCAAACTTGCAGCTCCAGTGGTAATGTAAAGGATTATCTTGAACTCTGTCAGAGAATATAAACCTTAATCGGCAATAAAATAGCAATGGATGGATGATTCAGCTGCGGGCGCCATCTTCTGGCGAGAATTCATTGGGCGTAACCGTCACAGTGCATTATGGGTATTCTCTAGCCATTGAGTGCGGTTGAGTGTACATCGGTTGTGCACTTGTTATTGCATTGCATTATGGGATTGGATGAGTGCACTTGATTGGTTTCGGACACCACTACAAATCGCTGTCCCCCTTGCTAAGGGTATAGCAAGCAAATGAACAATTTTAAAGCAAATGCATTGTTTTGGAAGCACTTCCCACTTGTGTATCCACTTCTGTAGAGTGTCGAGCCACACTATCCCACAATTAATTAAACTAAAGTGCACTTATTGCACAAAGTAGTACTAGCGAGTAAGTGGCAAGCCCTTGATCGCATAACTGCGCTGTCAGAGCACGTCAGCCCTTCATGACTGGCGTTCTCCTCCCGTCCATCTTTCTTCCACTCTTTAAACTCTCTACTCTACAATGGTATTTTAAGACCTAGAAGACAATATAAAGTAAACAGAGGAATTGTCCTGCGTACAAGAGGGCCTCATTTTACATAAACAAACAGTGCTCAGGAGAGCGGCCCTGTCAACAGCCCAAGCCTTTTCCACACACTCAGCACTCAGAGACGGGGTGGGGGTAGATGGCGAGAGAGAAACCAGGCACCCCCCTCCAGCCCGTCCCACCTCCTCGTCTTGAGCTACAGAGGGGACATTGTCCAGGCCTTTAAGTTAAGACAGCATTCCTGTAGTGCAAGACGGTTCAGGAAAGCTGAAAACCGGTGTACGAATGTTTGCACAAATGACCGAATAAACAAAGATTTATAATTTTATCCCGAGTTAATGTGTTATAGGGTAGGATGTTTTTTTTTTTTTCTCTCCTGTAAGGATAAACTAAACAAATCCAAATTAATTTAGAAATATTTCAGTCTCTCTTTTGCTGTTTAGAAGAAGTGTGCACTATGAATGCTGTGTCTTGTTAGGAGGCCAGGAATTACGTGAGACATAAACCAATTCTGCTTTCCCCCCTTTTAATGTAACTGCTTCTTCAAGAGGCGACCGTTTAAAAACGTTCCTGCCGTTGGACGCGTTCCACCGAAGACCCTCTCTGGTAACTTGATTATTGACCGAGATTAAAACCAGACAGTTCCTTAAAGAAAGAAATGTCAAGCCAAACATTATTTTCCTCCTCTGGTTTTCCACACAAGCTTGGCGTCGCTCTAGACGTCTGATTTTTTTTTTTTTTTTTTTAGAACCAGGCAAAATAAAGACCTAATTTACAAACGTTCCTCCTTAAAGGAGAGTGGTTTATGGATCTGTATGTGAGGGCAAACCACAGGGGCTGAAGAAATGCAACAGGAAGTAGATAAAGGAATGCAGGGAGCTGTTCCCAAGGCCAGAGTCGTAACGCAGATCTCTTTCCTGTTGATCATATCACGTCCTGCGCTGGTCGAATGGAATCATTCAGAATTTGCTGTATTTTTGTGATTGCTTTATCTCTTTGGCCAATTATCTTCGTATGGCCCAGTGTTTACGATATAGCGTAGATAGCAAAAACACCGTCATTACACTGTGGTTTTAATCTGTTTGTGTTTTAGTTGTAATGAAGCAGCACTGTAGCTCCGTCTAAAGCATCTGCGATTTATTTTATTATTATTTTAACTCTTTGCAGCCCTGGAAAAAGCTAATTTTATGAATGAATTATATACTTTTTATAATATATTGTGTATATATTAAATAAAAGTATAGTTAATTGTTGAATAATTTAAACTGTTTATACCAATTGTTCGCCGTTTCTTTTTATGCCGACTGCCGAGAAAACTGTACGTACGCCATTTGTAAGTTAGTGAAAAGTGTAAACACTGTGGCCCGACTATTTGTTAAACATTTCTACCTGCCCGGCATAGCAACATTGTTTCAGCCAATGGTGTGAGTTTGGGGCGGGGCTATTTGTTTGAATGACCAATGGCAGAATGGGGGTAGAGTCATTTATTTGCTACAGAAATCACCTTTTAGAAACTGATATTTCTTTTTATTTGTCTCAGGGAAAGAAAGTATTATTGTATAACTAGTATTAGTGTATAATAGTAGGCTTTATTTATTCATACTTTGAAAGACTGATTTGTTATTCTGAATATTTGGCATTATACAGTCTTTTTTTAATACAATTTGTGTGTTTACCTTCTTCACTGTAAAGTAATCTTTTCATTTGTCTGCCATCACATTGATTTGTCCTTGTGGGACTTTAACTATTCAGGAAACTGTGGGCCGTGAATCAAAATGATTACCAGTGTCCGAAGACATATCAGGAATCTAAAATGAATGCAGTTAGTGTGATCTTTTAGGGCCGTCCTCCATTGGGAGGAATATAACAGCATTTTTTTTTCCGAGGCAGAATGGATTGGAGTTTCTCTGTTGGTTTAGTAAGTGTGTGTGAGCTGCTGATGTCATTCTCCATTGATAAGATTGCGCTGGCAGTGGTCAGCGCTCATCAAAACTCACTTCATGTTTGGTTGCATGTCCTGTTGCACAGTGAATTTCACAGACCCCCCACCTCCCTTTCAGTCGCAAAAAACAGCGAGCTCTCACTCAGAGCTGCGTACTGACTTCATGCATCACTCCATGCTAATAAAACTTGATTGTGCCGGGGATAAAGTTTAAGGGGGTGGGGGGGCTTCAGGCTTCATCAGTCTGGTATTTTTAACAGCTGTTTTCAGTTATTACCTCGCAGTCAGAGCTTCCTGGGGCCTCGGGAGGGGGAGGGAGGGAGCGGGGTGCAGGGGGGTAGTTAGGGGTAAAGCATTATGGGAAAAAAAAACGAAGCAAGCTGTGGGGATGAGGGTGCCAGGTGGGTGAGAAAGTGGGCATGCAGCCAGGAAGCTTGTATGTGTATGTGTATGTGTAAGTGTGTGTGTGCGTCCTGTTGGCTTGGTTGAAGCACGTGAACGCTGCGATAACTTATCTCATCGCAGCCCTCTTCGGTCTCACATGGCCTTGTTGTGCCCGCTGCTTCATGCCAGGCTGAAAAGGCCTAGGGGAGATCTGATATCAGCAGCCTCAGGATTTTCTCGTAGGGTGAGGTGTACTAAGCTAGAATGTAAGCTAATTCCTTGTGTGATCAGTTGCTTGTGATATGGTTATTGTGCTGTGCTTTTAATTACTGCTGTCTTTCCACCCCTAATGTTACCTTTAGTACAAGGAATGCTTGTTGTCTGACATACAAAACCTGATAAATGAGTGATTGGCTGATATGGATTTTTTTTGAGGGCCGATTGCATCATTGTTGTCATTTATATTCATATATAATCTTTAACAAATCTCAAAATTAACATGCATTTTACATAATAATTAATATCCATTGTACCACGATTCCTAAACTCGATATAATTTAAGTAGTGATTTTAGTTTTAGTAACACCAGAAACATTTTTTGAATTTCTGTCTTGTATTATGTTGAGATGTCTTATATAGCTTAGCATTTACCTTATTGCTGACATGGCATTAAAAAGACAATAAACATACAACAAACAATCAATTTAACTTATTTAGACGAAATAGAATATGATTTTAATATCTGCCATCTAGATTAAATCTGTTCGTTATATAAAGCGATCGAGTCTCATCAGAATATTTGGAGTAAGCCGCTCAATTCATATGGATTAGTTTTACGATTTCTTTATGAACTTTTTGAAGCATCAAAGTGGTAGTTGCGTAGCTGTCAACGAAGGAACGGAAAGCTCTCAGATGTAATCAAAAATATCTTCATTTGTGTTCGGAAGATGAACGAAAGTCTTACGGGTTTGGAACGACATGAGGGTGAGTTAAATTTTTTGATTAACCCTTTAAGCCCACAAATAATTGTCCAAACATTGAAGGGAGTTGCTAGCATTAGCAATGAGTGTATGTATTTTTGTAATGGTGTCAGCCGCAAGCTTCGCCCATATTGAGCGCCTTTCCTTGTCTTAAGGAGTCATCGGTGGAGAAGCTCTTTGTGGGCAGGGGCTTGGGGGTGGGCAGGCAGCCCTGATTCTCGTGTGAAATGAGGGATGTTCTATAGTGACTCTTGGCCGAGGCGCAGGGAGTGTATGGGAGCTTTTATGAATAGGGGCCTTTCAGTCGTTCAGTATGGCACTGAAAGGCTGAACAAAAGCCTAGAGGGTGGCGACTGAGAGCTACACGGTAGATCCACAAAACACTTCACTTTGCTGCGGCGTAGTCGTAATCCCTAAGACATCAGCCATTCCAACTGCATGCATTCAAGAAATGTCACGTAAACAAAGTGGACGGCTGACAAATCTTCGAGAAGTTTAACACCATAATTGGCGTTCAATTGACTAGGCTTATGGTTGTCAAAATGCTGGATTTGTTGTAGGTCTGGGAATCTTATTCAAACACTATGGCTGCTGATATTTTGTGGGAAGTTGTTTGGGAAGCTGTACACTAGTTTGAATTGGGTCGTTTTTCCATGCGTTTGACAGTGAGATGCATCTTCACATTGTTTCAGTTAGGGGTGAGAGGTCAAGGTTCACAGCCTGTTGACGTGACTCACAGTTGAGTGGGCACCAAAGTTCCCAGATTCCAGCAGGGGGGTCGTCGTTGCGCTCCAGGGCTGGGAGCTTTCTCCCGCCTCTTTCCCTTCTAAACTCTCCATTCGGATTTGCTCGGAGCTGTCAGACAACGTGTAGCGTAAAAAACAGCGGAGGCCTCACACACACCCTGCCGCTCACTTCCTCTCAAAAAACGATGGTCCGTGGCGTGATGATTAATTAGAAAAGAAGAACAAAACAAAACCTTTGCTTCAGTTCTTTTGGCTCCAGACATTCATTGGCCCGCCACAGTCTGGATCATTCAGATTGGTGGAGTGGAAGTGACATAACCGCTGGCACAAAAGGGCAGCCGTGTGATTGGAGGAGAATGCGCATTGTGTACCGTTGGGGGGTCCGCCACAGACGCAGCGCTTCTACTGCTCTCACCCTGACCACAAGGTTGAGAGCGGCTCCATTGTCACATGACATGTTCACACTGGACCACAAGCTTTTGTGTGTGTGTGTGTTTTTTTTGTTCGTACGTGAGAGTGTATGTCTTATCCAGCTGGGCCTTGTCGGTCAGGGCATGGGCCGCCCCTCCCCGCGCACAGCTGCAGTTTGGGCCCAGAGGCGCAGTTGAGGGCTTGTGAAAACCCCCTGAGCCTTCCTCATTTCTCCAGATGAGTACCTCATTGTAATCGACGGAACAGGAGTGCACTGATTTTTTTTTTTTTATGTTCTGAACTTTTTACTTTTGTGTTACTTATAAACTACATCCTTTACCATTGTTGATGTTGTAATCAATCAAAACTCGTGCACCATTTTAGGTTTCTTAGAAACTTGCTGAAGTGGTCACCTTTCCAAACATCCCTTTAAAGGGTTAGTTCACTCAAAAGTGAAAATTCTGTCATTAATTATTCTCCCTCATGTCGTTCCAAACCCATAAGACTTTTGTTAATCTTCGGCACACAAATGAAGATCTTTTTGATGAAATCTGAGAGCTTTTTATCCATCCATAGACAGCTACACAACTGAGACTAAATTCAATCTGTTCATCATCAAATAACGTGTTCGAGTCTCTTCAGAAATTTTGGACTGCACCACTCAATTCATATGGATTAGTTTTACAATCTCTTTATCAACTTTTTGAAGCGTCAAAGTGTCAGTTGCGCAGCTGTTAATGGAGGGATAGAAAACTGATTTGATTTCATCAAAAAGATCTTCATTTGTGTTCCAAAGATGAACGAAAGTCTTGCGGGTTTGGACGACATGAGGGTGAGTAATTAATGACCCTTTAACTTTGCTGACATTAGTTCTTAATTTCAGTTTTTCTTATAAACTTAAAGAAGGTGATAACCATTCCAGTAGTTACATGTCCTAACGAGTTTTGTTTGACAACATTGTCAAAAAAATTAAGATATGTAACTGTTGGTTTCCAAAAAGTTTTCCCAACATTTAACTTTTCCAATAGTTACATCCCTTAACTTTAAATTCTGTAGTCAATCAAAAAACTTGAGTTCTTATAGACTTATCGAAAGTAGTTATCTTTCCAACGGTTACGTCCTCTACCTTTGTTGACGTCGTAGTCAACCAATACATCACTTATAAACTTGCTGAAATTGGTGACGCAGCAATTGTAATGGTTACCAGGTGCTCCCAGTTTGGGTCGGGTAAAATGTTGAAAAATGTAGGGGATGTAACTGTTTCCAGCAGTTAGTACGTTTTCTAACTTTGTTGACTATATTGTCAACCAAAACTCATTAGGAGACGTAACAGTTGGAACGTTAATCACTTTTGACAAGTTTATATGAAACCCAAAATGGAGAATGTGTTTTTGTTGATGGCAATGTCACCAAAGTTAGGTGATGTAACTGCTTGAAAGTTTATAGGATGAAACTGAAGAAAATGTTTCCAACAACTTTTTCCAACCCTTCACTTTTCCAGCAGTTATGTCTCCTAACTTTGTTAATGCGGCAACCAACCAAAACTTGTACACCATTTTAGTTTTCTTATAGATTTGTTGAAAGTGGTAACTTTTCTAACAGTTATGTCCTCTACCTTACCTTAGTCGATGTGAAATTAGTGACGTGGCAGTTGGAATGGTTACCAAGATCAACCATTTTTAAAGAAACTGACAGGGATGGATTAACGCAATGGCCTACCTGGCACGTGCCCAGGGCGCTAGACCAGATGGGGGGCCCTGTTGGGGCACCCAAAGGAACGTGAAATCAACCGAGGGGAACCCTCTACGTCAACCGGGGTGGGGACCCCCTGGAGCGCGATTTCGACCAAGGGGGGCCTTGCCTAGGACATTGCCTCGTCATAATCCGTCCCTTGAAACAGAGTCATGGATAAAGAGTTTTGTTTGATGTAAAATGTTGGAGAAGCTGGGGGACGTAGCTCTGTTGACATTGTCATCAACCGCAACTCTTCCTCCAGTTGGTGACATTAAGTATGACGTTCATGCTCAATATTCATGTTTTTTTTTATTGTGCGACCCAGGCGCCAGTTGTTTAGGTTTTATACTGTTTGCCTGCGATTGTAAACAATTCCTAGCATCGCATCTCGCCCTCTCTGAAACACTCCCACACTTTGTCATGGCCAATGTCGATGGTGCGTTCTCCTAGCCGCCCGGCTCCTAGACCCAACCTCGTGAAAAACCACACAAACACGCTGTGTGTAGCTGTGTACTTTAGAGCCAGTTACAGCTGCGAGCAGTGAAGTCTGGATTGTGTTAGCCCATGCACTGTGATTTATAAATTGTTTCTCAGGCCATAAATTTCCACTATAATTGCACTCCAAGCCCCCTTCCACTCTCCTCACTCTTTCTCTCCCCCCTTCTTTCCCTCTCCATCTTTCACTTCTTCGCCTCCTGCCCTTCCAGACGCACACACACACACGCTCCGGAGGTACGTGGTCCGGCACTAATTGTTTGCAGGAGGGAACTGGTTTGACAAGGCAGAAAGTTTTAGAAATTAGGCTGGGCGGTCACCATTGTGAGTCAGGGCTGTACGTCGCAGGTATGTTGTGTCATGCCTCCATATCGCCCCCCTTGGACTATTATTGCACAATAGCAGTTGTAAACGGTCTAAAGATAACGCTTCAGTCATTTAGTGCAATTTCGCAAAAATCTGCATGATTTCCTCTCCTGCATTTAATTGCAGAGGGATTTTGTTTTTTTTTCCCGAATGTGAAATTCGCTCCCTCGGGGCCTCTCTGTGGTAGATTCGAGTTTTATCCTTCGCAGCCAACAGGTTATAAAAAATATCCCTGTTTATTTGTTGTGCCTCGAGTTAGGTCTCCATATGGAGGAAAGCTTATCAACAAATCCGCTTTAAACGAGCAAAACTGCAGTGGCTGCTGTGTGAAAGTTTTCCAGTTCTGTTGCAATCGGGTGACATGATTATTTTTTTCTTCTTTTTTTACTCTTTTGACGCTGGTTGGACTGGTTGTGTTTTAGCAGGAGGGGTATATTGGGGTGAAGTTTGAGTTAGTGTGTGTGCGTGTGTGTGTATGTGTGTGTGCTGGGGGGAGGTAGTCTACCAAGAGGACACAATAAGCCCTTTGTCTTCATTATGCACTTAGCATTTGAGAAAGACAAGAAGGTTTCTCTATTTTACTTTATCTTCAACTGTCTTTAATGCATGTGCATCTCGATTTTAGTAGAAATGTGTCATTTAGTCTTATTCAAATGCTTAAAGTCTGCATTGTTTCAGTCAAATTATATTATTATTGCAAAATATAGTTATTATGATAAGTTGGATGCCTGCAAAGTTGTAGATTACTATAGCGAGCACTTTTGGGTTATAAAATGTCTTTGTTATCCCTCTTGGCTGCTTGTGGGTTAACAAGCCCAGGCTGTTCATCGTAAACCTGGGTATAGTAGTTTGGACTGCAGTGTTGTAACCAGATACCGAAATACTGGAAACCGCATAACTGTCTTGTAATTGACTTTAAGAAGGGTGGCTGCATTTTGCCTTTGCAGAAACAGAACTCTCAACAGACAGCTTATTACTTTCTCGTGGTCGTAATTATGTGTTGGGTTTTATTTGACCTACTGTTTTGTCTTGCGCCACAATAACGCTCTTATTCCTTATGTTGTCAAGGTTTGTTTGTGCTTATCTGGTGAAATAGTATATGTCCATACAAGTATATTTCACATTTTAATTCTAAAAAATTAAATCGCACTAATATGTTTTCGTTTGAAAACGCATTTTTTTTCTCTCCGTTTTGGCCTTCTGTCCGCGTTTTTGATGTTGCGAAAACTAAGCTTTTTGAAAACGCTTTCCCAAGTGGATAAATTTGAAAACGCAGCGTAGTGTGTATTTGAAAACGATGATGCATGTTTTGTCATGTGACGCATATTAAACTGATAGATGTGTATGTTATGTAGGGCTGGCCAATTTTTACGATTAACTCGAATTTAATGTTTTGCCACGATTTTATTATTTTTAAATCGAGAAATCGCGGTTTTGAATAAAATGTTAGCAAACGTAACAATTAGACATGTTGACAATTCAGCAATGATAACAGTTAAGACAAGTATGTTTAAGATACAATTGTACAATATTTCATGCATATTCTGTTTTACATTTACACCATGTTGATCACTTCATGTGTGGTGCACTTGGAATATCACTTTTTTTTTTTTTTTTTAACCAGATGGTTAATAAAGAGTATGTTACTTGAATCATATTGTAGCTACGTTTTTAAGTTGACTAGTTAAACAATAAAAAAAATTGAAATCTTGAATCGGTCAATTGTTCTGAAAAAATCGAGATGTTATCTCCCAGCCATACTGTTATGTGCTGTTCACTTTCACTCTGTTGCTTAAGATGTTACTTTGTACACTCTTCATATCACAGTCCTGCAGAGATGACAGAAAATTCACTGGCATTTGCTGTCCTGCGGCAAAACATGAGAGCGGTTGCGTTTTAGACCAAACATAATAATGTTGAGTGAGAGTGACCTGGACGCATCAGTGAATGCTGAGATATCTTGCTAAATAAAATGATTCTGCCAGAAGAATAGCATGAGAACTTGATTATGTCTGTATAATATCAGTGAGCTTTTATGAGGTTTTACGCATGCACAGTAAGGTGAATTTATGTTTCAGTGTGGACGGAGAGTGTTATAAAACGAAAATGGCGTTTTTCAAAATGATCCGGATTAATCTAGACATAGCCTAAAGTGTTTTTTTGTGATCAGAAACTGAAGGTGTCTCCCAAAGGTAGTTCCTTTTTTTTTTTTTTGCAACCGGACGGTTGATGAATGCAAACTTGGTCTCTGTTGCCGTCCCTAAATGGGCCACATTGCCATGGAAACCCCTGGTCTCCGGATGGCTGACCTCTGAACCAGTTCTTTAAGTAGGCAGTGAATGGAGGGAGTAGTGTTATCAGTGAGGTCACAATAGTATCCATGGGAACTCGGAGAGCAACTGTCAGTCATGAGTCTTTCCTGTCGAGGCTGAAGCCCAGTTCTGTGTGGAAGCCACTGGCTTGATGAAAAGAAGCACTTTAACGCATCTAATGTAGGCAGGTCAGTCAGCGCCACTGAACTACTGGAACAAACCACAAACATGTGCTCTGTTGCATTAGGATGATTTGCGCTTTGATTGTTTTTTTGGATTTGTAAGTGAAGGTTTTATATTTTTGTAAGTAATAGTAGGGATGCACTGAATTTCCACCTGAGGTGCCAATAGCAGAAAATGTTGTGTTTTGAATAATATTATTAATGGTGTAGAAAAATAGTATACTATTTAAAGGTATAATGGAGGATTTTTTACTTCCGGGTGGATCACCTATACTATTGGTCCTCCTAATTGTCAATCATTCTGGTGAATCAATCAAACTTATTCAAAAAGTGGAGAGGGCGGGTCTTATCTAAAATTCGGAAAGATCCTCCACTATACCTTTAAACAAAATTTAAGAGTTGATATTTAATTAAAAATATTATAGATACATATTGTATTGACAGTTTTAAAAAATCACAATTTACAAGAGTATGTAAAATATTTTAGTACTTTTGTAATCTAACTATACTGTCCAAATGAGACTAATAAATAATTATTTATATATATATATTGTTCTCCTTTCTTCAGTTATGCATCTCTTATTTAAATAAAAATAAAAAGTACATTATCTGCTTCAAAAATTGGCCTAATTAAACCGATTCTGATCATTAATAATAATAATAATCTTGGCCTATACCAAATTATATTGTGCATCCCTAGTAAATAAATTAGGTTTGGATCCAGCATCTGCTGATGCCTTGTACATGAAAGTTCCCAGAACCTTGTTGAATTACTTCCTAATGTGATCGGTGGATGAATAGGTGATTTGTTGGTTAAATTACTGCAGTCCATCCGATTAATGTTTCTGTAATAAGATAAGTCTGCTTTAATGAGCTTCTCCTCCTCCTCTGAGTTTTAATCTCTGAACTCAGACTTCATAATTACATCATTTTTTGCTTATTAATGTTGTTTTTGTTGTTCAAAATTGTTTTTCTCCTTCCCATCAATAGAAAGACTCAGAGCTCTAATTCATATTTGGAGGCGGTCAAGAATTCCTCTTTTTTTTTTCTGCAAATTAATTTCCAATTAGCACAGATAGGGGTGTCGTTTGCCTATGAATTGTTTACTTAATTATCGGAAACTCTTGCGGCTCTTAAACAAACAATAGGCCTGAATGCCAACCTGCGGTGAGGGAGGGCTGGAAACCGCCGCCTCTATTGTCTTTCCCTCTGGCAGCAGTGAAAAGAGCAGCAAGAGGTGTCGCTCGCATAAATAAATGAGTCAGGTGATGTCAGACCCCTCTGGCCGCATCAGGGCACTGCCCTATAGGCATACATGCATGTAATCCAGAGCCTTTTGTCTGGCTTAACTGTTCTGATGCTGAGATGTAATGGATTCCTTTGTGCTCCACCAGCGTCCTGCTCCGTTCTAGTGGAGGGTGTGTGTGGAATGGGTGAAAACATCGGGGAGAAATGTAGGCCATGCTTTGAATGATTGACATGACCTACTTGGCTCCGCCCCCCCCCCTAAGAACGTTGCGCTATTCTGTGGAAGCTGTTGCGGTTTGAGGTACAGCGTTTAAAATCCCCGGTATCCAAAACAAAGCCTGCGGTTGCAGCAACACATGTTGAGGCTTCCAGATATCCCTTTAAAGAGGTGTCTTCTTCTCGGTTTTGACAAAAGGCTTCATTTCATCCAGCATGTGGCTGTCAAGAGTATATTTGTGAAGTTTTAAATTGTTAAAGATCCACATCATCTTCGCTCAGCGGTGCAGAAAGTATTTAAGCAGCATTTCAATCTTTCTCTGTGACCTCTTGACATCAAGTAGAGAGCTACAAACCCACTCCAGGTGTATTTATGAAATTAAACCGCATGAACCTGGTTAGAAGTATGTCTTCGGACTTATCCTGCCTAGGGCAACGAGTGACATTGATTTTTTTGAATAATTCAGTATCTTTTTTCATAATTCAGTATATTTTTAATATTCAGTATGCATGCTCAAGATTTATTTTTCATGTTTTATGTATTTATTTATTTTAAATATCATCCAGACAGATTATTCTGTGGATATTTGGCCATTTTGAGATCAACAGTTTTGTTTTTTTTAATGCATTTATAAATATAAAATAAATTTAAATCTAGATATAATTTTTTATATTTTTAAAATTCTCTAATTTGCTGTAAATTAAATTGTATATCATGCATGTCAGCCACCTTCTGGTAATGGTGGTATCAGCCTGTATTGAAACCTTTACTGGTTGACCACATATTTTTGACCACAGTTTGCAAGTATAGACTGTATTTTACAAAAGTAACACATTGCTTTTCCATAAAGTGATCAGGTTTTCTTACATGGTATTTGTTTGTGTTGTTTTTCCTAGTGAGGCTTTGATTGATTATGTTGCTCAGCAGGTTGTCGCTGCATTTGACATGCATTTTGAGGTTCATGTCTGCGCACCATTTCTTTTCTCTTCTCAACAAGAAGTCAATGTTGCATATTGCTAAGCATCTGCTCCTGGAATTATGGCTTTCAAATACAAATCCCCAGACCCCATGATTGTTTACTTTGGCCGATCTCCCTTTGTGTCTCCAGAAAAGCAGGGCACAGGTCCCTGCAGCCCGGTAGTCTGTGTGTTTGTGTGGGAAGGCAAAACTGAGATTGTATTTCAAGATAGTATGTTAAGTTTTCAGTCAAGTGATGGCGGTTATGATGGGGAAGGTAGATTGTATTTTTTCAGTCATCCGTCCACTTTAACTGCAGCTGCAAATACCAGAAACTTGGTAAGGCCTCCGACAAGAACTAGATGTTTCTCAAAGTGGTTCCTCTCAAGAACCGTTCACAGATGCCTGCTGAAAGCAGGCCACTGACTTAAAGGGATAGATCACCTTAAAATGTAAATTCTGTCATCATTTACTCACCCTAATTTCAAAGCTGCATTACTTTTTTTCTGTGAAACATGAAAAAGATGTTGCTTGGAGTCCAAAATTCTTCAAAATATCATCTTTTATGCTCCACAGAAGACAGGTTATACAGGTTTGGAACGAAACATGAGGGTGAGTTCATTTTTGGGTCAACTGTCCCTTTAAGGACATTAATTTTGACTGTCTGGCCAAATTAGAAGTTGAACTTACAGCTGTCATTTATCAACTATACTACAGACAAGGGAAGGTGAAAGTGAACCAAACAGCTTTAATAAACAAGGCACAAGGTCTCGATGCATCCTGCCAGCTGTACCAGTCCCTGCTCATGAACTACTTTTGTTTTCCGCACCAACTAACTAACCCTGCAACTCCATCCTCCGGACCATAATGTCTTTTCCATTTTTAGCCCACAGTCTTAACCAAACTTCCTCACAACAATTCCACTTGTGATGAATGAAGTTTAAAGGGAGAAACAAAGCCTTATTAACCCCTGATGTACCACGATGGTTGGTTGTAGGACATGTTTGGGTTGTTTTTACTGTGAGATCTTATTGTTTTAACGATGGAATCTGCTGGAGTTTTGGTGTTGCGATGTTGGATAATTTCCAACTTATGCCTATATGAGAGATTACACTGTTTTGGGATTGCCATTTAGTGTTGACTATGGTTGACTGCGTATATCATTGACTATTTTACATTGACTTGAAACTTTTGTGAAGCAGTTGCTGCCAAGCGTTTTTGATTATTTAATTTTTTTATGATTAATCAATTTATAGTTTGCATTCATTTAAGTAAAAAAAATCCAAATTTACTGGATTATTCAAATGTTAGCATTATGGCATGGTTATTTAAAATATAATCTATTTTATTCATTGCATTTCAGGCAAAAATAACTTTGACTGTGATACGAGATTTTGATCTTATAGCCCACCCCTAGTATATATGCTTGGATGTCGATGTATAAGGATTTGTCTACATTTATGGTGTCCCTTAAGTAGAACTATAAATTGGAAAGAGTTTTTGAGGTATATATGTTCACTATAACCCCAGATGCTTTCAGTCCCTAGACTCAAGAGCTTAGATACAGGAATGATGACTCCACAGGAACATCTGATATGGTTTGACTTCTACACAAACCAGATGACCGAGCCAGGCGGGGAAGCTCCGTGAAGGGTTGAAAAACTCGATTTTATAAATTGCTCCTGAAAATCATAAGCGCTGGATGCGAGGGGCCCCAGAAAAGCTGAAAGGCATCAAACTTTGACACACGCACTGAGCAACAAGGGCTTTCACAATAAATGTCTCCCTCTGTATAGGAAGTCCAGTCATTCATCACTGTGCGTCTCCTCCCTGCTCCTTCTCTCATTCCATACCTCACTCACCCTAGCAGCATCGCTTTTGCATTCTTCATACGCTCTCATTGATTTATAGAGGGGTAAAATTAGAGAAAGGCAGATCTCCGATTCTGCACTATGCATTCTGTAAGGCCCCTTCCTATTCTCCCAGTGCGTTATGGGACTTCCTCCCAGCTGTTCCTCATACTAACATACACCCATATTATCCATCCAGCTGGGCATTTACTATGCTGGGACCTGCAGTCCAAATCATGTTTAACTTTCCCCTCCCCTGGGCCGGACTGCTCTTGTCTCGGCCCTGCAAAGTGTTCCAGCTAATGCTCCCAGGTGCTAAACAGCACTCGAAGTTCATCTCTACAGCTTTCAAATGAATTAAGACAAAGAACAGCTGGATTGCTAGAACCCGTTGATGACTCAGTGGTCCATTCAGTTGATTTCTTCCATTGAATCTCCTTACCAGGATATAATATTCCATATTAAAGGAATATTCCAGGTTAAAAACAGATCTGTGTTTGTGTATAGAAATACGAGTCTATATGCTACACTTAATAGTCAGTTGTACCTTCATGGACTTTATCCAAGTGCATAAATTGAAGGTGTCAGATTGAATTAACTCCTGTGGTGAATATATACCCTGGTTTATTCCTTTAACGCAGTACAAAAACTTGACTTTTTCAACCCACCTGTTGAAGCTGGAAACTCCAAAAACTGGTTTTGGCGACTTTTTAAATCAAGACAGGCATTCACTATATCCATTTGGAGTAATAGGAGTATTTTTGGTTATGCAGTGACATGTAGACCACCTTTCAAATGTGTTAATGATTGTTTGTGATTTTCTCTTTTGTTCTCTGCAGTATCTACAAATGAAATGGCCTCTTCTTGACATTCCTGGGGCTGCAGCCCTCAAAGACTCCAGATCACCCACACCAGGGCACTTAGTAAGTCCACCAGCAACTTCATATTCTGTGTAGTTCACAATGCAATCAAAAAAGGTCTTAAGATAAGTTGGGTATAGAGTAACCTTTCTGAAAATAGTCCATTCTTATCTTGTGCTCTTGATATGCGTACTTAGGAAACAAATGCTTTGAAAGGCAACATTTTGATCTAAAACCATTAAAAGAACACTAAAATATTGTAATATACTGATATTTAATTCACTAGGTTTGTTAAACTAGGTTTCAGAGCAACGGTACATTGGTAACTTCTTTCACAGTGAACAACCGGAAATATGTTTGCCCACACAAGTACGACTAGCTTTTAGCCGAAGCCTGGCTAAGGCCAAGGGCTTAAGCTTGTCGTACTAAGTGTCAACAAGCAAAAGACTTATTTTCCTGCCATTCCACCCCCTCCGGCCACTCATGCGACCCAACTTTTGACCTGCTTTGCCCTTTCCAGACACCACGGCGGAGAACCTCAGGAATGCTCGCTCCAAATGGCAGCTAATCCATTCCGGAGACACGTTTTTTTTTTTCACCCTCCAAACATGGAGGTAGTCAGCTCAGAACGAATGAGGTTTTGCCACGGTGACAAAGTGATCACTGACTGTGGTCCTAACTGGAAGATTAGAGCGTTTGCCCAAGAGATTCCCAAACAGACCTTTGGGTCAGTTCTGTCTAAATGAGAATCCAATTTAAAGTTCTCAGGCCAAAGATTATGATGACCTGATAATAGGGCCGGTACACTGGGCCTGTTGTGTCTGCCGTCTTGTCTTTATTTACTTAGCATGTGTTTCATAAAGCACCTATTATCATGCTTGGGGACTCCAGACAGACTGCAAATATGCAGCGGGGGAATTTCAATCCAATTATACGGAGATGAGTTGACCATTGAAGCCTGTTGATGCTGACTTTGCTTTAACACTCAGTATTGTGTTGTCCTAACAGAACGAAGAAACACTGAATGCTACTGTTCTCCCGCCAGGAAAACAGACTTCGCTTCCTCATTAGATGTTGGCATTTGGGATTAATTTCTGGCATGTAGATCTTGGGGAATCTCTTGTGATTGGAGGATTAATTCGAGTCAGTAAATAATTAGGTTACATGCGGGAGGGTTTATTGTGTTTCTAATGAATGGCAGGGGCTGCTGAATTCACACCAGGCTGCAGAGAGTGTGTGAGTGACCTGTGGAAACTGTGGCTGCACAGATTGGGTCCAGAAGGCACACATGCTAATAGGGTGAGCCAGAGTTGTCCAAAAGGCTCAATTATTCAGGAACCGGGTTTGTTTAGCATTCCATTGGCATCCCTCTGAGCGTGTGTGAGTTTGATATTGCAGCACCAAGCCCACCTCTTCACATTGCCTGCCATACAATGCATCTGGACCCAGGCTACATGAATAATACATCAAACCAGAACAGAGGGACAGGTGATGTGTGAGGCATTGTGGGAACTTCAGCTTTGTCAACTCCTCTGTAAGCTGTGTGTGAGATTTTTTTTTTTTTGTGTGTGTGTGTGTGTGTGTTGTTGGTCAAATTCATACTAAACATCCTGTGGCATTTCCATAGTTCATGTATCAAATAGTAATACAATAGTAGTTTGAAGTATACCATGTTACAATTTGATTAGCATATTCATATATACCATGGTATCCTAAAGTCCAAAAACCATGGTATTAGCATGATGTTTTCACACAGTGTCTTTTATGGTAATACAATGGTACTTTTCTTTAGAAAACCCCCCAGACTCTTAAATTGTCTCTTGAGTAGTTTAACTAAATGAGTTTTAGCATTTCTGGTTTCTCAAACTTAGACACAGTAAAAACGATGTGTTGTAAGCTCAGTTTTGTATCTGATCTTTTCCGGATTCATGAAAATCTTCTTAAGAAATAAGTAAAGTATGTGAAATTGTGCAATTCTTTAAAAATTCTTTAGAAGTTCTCAAATATTTTCTTAAGAAAAAAATGACAGGCGTTGGTGTTGTTTGAATGAGAGGTGGGTATTGCTGAAGACTCGCTGAATGAAAACACTCAAAGCCTGTCTTTTTGCTTTTTGCCTGCAGATTACCGGAGTTATCATAAGCACGCAGACTATTTTAGTCGCGACTGGCTTGATGGGAGTTATTGCTCAGCATTCTGTTTTTAATGTGCTGTGCCAACTTGCCAAGTTCAAATATTCTAGTGATCACTGTTTTCATGATCGATCTAATTCACTTAAGAGTCATTTTAATCTTAAGAATGTTTTGTGAATCCGGCCCCTGGTTCTTCACTGTGATTAGCAACAGTCGGCACAGCAATCGCATTTGTTTAGCCCCCACCTTAGCCGTTGTCTGTCTCAAAGGCATTTGGCCTAGTCAAGAAATTGTGGTTTAAATACTTTATTATAAACGAATAAAGTTTATTAGTCATGAGTCCACCAGACATTTTCAAATCGTTTTCAAAAATCGGATTACAAATGGAAATTCCATTCAAATTGCCTGCTAATGACATTGACAATTGATGTCTTAGTGAAGGCATGATGTTTTTGCTGATGGGAAGTGTTGCGTGTTCATGCAAAAACCAGATGGATGCGTCATATGATCATATTTTAGTTTCTCTATTAAAGCTTTTGTGGCCTCCATTTACAATGCCTGGTTAAGTATGAGTATGTGAAACACGATGCAGATCGCTAAAATACAGAAAATAGTTCTTAATGGAGATGCAAAAATGTAATTCAAAGCCATGTTGGACCCCTTAGACGCTAGATGGTGATTATTGTAAATTGTGCCCCATTGTTAGGGATCACACTGTTTGGCTTATACTGCTAGTTTTGGCTTGTCCTCTCCTCTGCACTATTTTATTATCCTTCATTTGAATCTGCGTTTAGCCTCTCATTCTTCCAGCGCTAAAGCGGTTCATTGTGTCTTGATCCCTCTTGCTCAAACGCCTGTTTGCTCAGTAACTCAAGTCAGAGATGGAGGAGGTGAAGCCAAAAGAAGAAGAAAAAAAAACAGGCCACATTTGCTTCTTATGCCACAATGTGCTTGTTTTAGCAGAGCTCCAGTTTTAACAGCTCCATGTGGTGGCACCAGAAGTCGTCTTTGGGCGGGTTCCTTCGGTAGCAGGCGGAGAACAGCAACAGATTAATCAGCAGGTGTAGAGCGCTGACCCTGCACTGTTGCGATTTTTGACATTTTCAAATGGCTGCAACACCTTGTGGAGAGTCACTCCAAATAACTCTTAAGATAACATTGTACATCTTTGAACTGTGTCGCTAACATTGTTTTAACTTGAGTTCTAAGCGTCTCATAAAATAATGGCCGTTAAATGAAAGACTGACCTAGCACAATTGGTAAATATGTGCTTGAGAACTCTAGAGTCAATGTAATTTAACTGTGTGATACAAAAGGTGGAACAATGTTTACACAATGACGCACTTTTTCTGTTTGGAGAGGTGTTTTGTCAGCTGTTTTTCACTGTTTTGCTGGTCAGGCGTCTTCTCCTCCTACAGACCAACTTACTAAAGTGGATTTAGGAAGATTTATCAGGCTTTGCCCTTGATGAACTGCAGGACTTGTTTGGACAAAAGGTTAAAAAAAAAAGCCAGGTACCTGTTGACAGACCACATTTGAAGAAGATCCCAATTCTGCCATCTAAAGGTTGATTCCGGCATATTGCAACCAGAATGGTTTGCCGAGAAAGTGCTTTTGTTGCCCTTATGTTACCAAACCCAGTGACTCAGCTTGCATATGTTTTCAGTGCTCACCATACTGTGGTCACACTGTGTTTTCCCCCAGTTCCTCATTTAAGACTTAAATTGGGTTAATCTGGTGGCTAATTCCATTCCGCTAGCTGGAAAGCACCCACTTAAACAACAAATAGGAGTACTTTGACCAGGTGTTGATATGGATCCTTGGGATGCTTGGAGTCGGCCAGTCCCATCCAGTCCATTTTTAAGGGAGGCGAGGGGCCCAGTCTGGCGGCATTCTACGCTTGGGATGGTGGTGTTGGAGGCAAAACGGCTGGCGTGTTGACACAGCAGGGATTCTTGGCAGAAGGATAGTGAGAAAGAGAGACCATTAGCCTCAACAGCTAATATCATAGTGCAGTGGACAAGCACCATCTTAAAGGATAAGTGGAAGTTGTCCTATTCCTTTCTTTCTCAGTCAACCTACTGACAGATCTTTAAAACAATCCTTTGATGGACCTTGCAGGGTTTCCAGAAGTCAGGCTCAGCTTGTCTCTGCAAATGCAATGCTAAATTATGTACAAACACAGAGACAGACAGTCAGACAGACAGATAGATGGAACGAGAAAGGCGAGGAATAGAGAGGCAACCCAGAGATCTGGATGTGTTTGGACTGTGGGAAATGAGAGCTAGTCTTGTCTCAATGCAAGCCTTGTTCATGTTCACAGAGTGCTGGTTGGAGCAGAGGTCAAACCCACTGCCTACATAGAGGTGGGGGGAAGGTTAGCATGGAGGAAACAAGACGGCATTCTCCACTCTCGCTCCCTTGTGACGTCCTGAGCCAACAAGTACCCCATTCAGTCTGCTGCTCACCACCTTGCATTGGCTTATGTACACATCACAGCAGTGCTGCTTCTGATATTATTATAGTGCTATACTGCTATATTTATGTAGTTGGGGTGTTGGTAGTAAATTATATGCTAATATAAGTTCCTAAGTATTGTGGAGGGGGTGGGTAATACCTTTAACTGACTGTGTACTTAAAAGTGGTGAGTTGAAGTCAGACTAACTTTTACTACTTTTGTTAAGCAAGATTCTCTTCAAACTGTTGGTATGCCATGACAGTAATTTACCTGAAAGAGAAAACTGACTAGACCGTTTATGCTAATGCAGCAAGCATTAGCATAGCACACCCTTGGCTGGAATTCTTAGAATGTGAAACATGAAATTGAGCTTGCTTAGCTTAGCATTTGTGTTCATGTACTTGCATAGAGTATATTTTCCAGGGCTTAAAGCGGGGCTCAGTATCTTCGGGATTTCTTCGCTGTATTCTCGCTTTTTGCTCGCAGGTTTCTCTCTAGAGCTCCCCCCACAGCTTCGGAACAGATATTTGACAACACTGTTGTAAAAACTCGTTGGCTATTCTCAGACACCAGAGGCTAGCAGATCAACGACATCAAAGCAGATGGGATATTCTTTAAAACGTCTTCTTCATTCGGGTTCGAACAGCGTGAGAGAGCGCAATAATGACAGCATTTTAGCAGATTTCTTTTGGCCGTAAAGCAGTTGTTTACATCGCGAGACCTGATATCACGCGAGACCTGATATCACGCGAGACTTCCTGACGCGGCGGCCACCGGCCCGCCGCCCCAAAGTTGCAAGTGCGTATTTTCCGCTCACGGGCACCAGGGGGGTGCGAAACGACCACCATTCACCCCGAAATAAGTAATATAACCATTCCAATGACTCCGAAGCTGTTCAGTTAAGGTAAAAAAAGTTACTTAGTTCACCTTTAACATATGGGTATGTGTAATAAAAAGCTGAAATAGCCGTTATGATTGGTTTTGGCTAGAATATAGGGAACTTTTTAGGCAACACTCCTCAGAAAGTCATTAGGTTTTAACTCAAAGGTTAAAACATATCTATTTAGCAATCACATTATCCTGGCGCAGGGGTAGCCAACCCTACTCCTGGAGGGCTACCTTCCTGCAGACTTCACTTGTATTCTTGCATTCAAGTATTCAAGTAATCCTGAAGACCCTGATTAGCTGGTTATGGTGTATTTGATTTGGTTTTGCTACCCCTGGCCTAGCAGATGTAGTCCTGATTTGCCACCTTGCCAAGAGAAGCATTGAAGGATTTGTTACAACAGGTGCCTCTTGATCCCTAAGAGTGTAGTGACTGCCACTTTCCTTCAAATGCCAGGCCTGTCCTAGCGTCAATTATGGCGAGTGACAGCTGGAATCATCTCTCTTGTCGCTAGTGTGCTAAACGAGAGAAACGCTGCCTGCTAGGGGTGTAAGGTGCTATTTCTCCCACCCTCCATACAGCCGGTCAAATGCCCAACTGGTGTTTATTTTCCTTTGGGAGAAGCAGGGAAAAGTAAACCCTGCTGCCGAGACCCATTGTTCTTTAAAACACTCTGGCGCCGCTCACGAGTAATGAGGTCTAATGTCTATTTTCTTCTTTTCGCTTGCCTTTTTGGTTGTTTAAACATGCACACTCATCTCATTCCCCCCTCCCTCACTTCTTTTGTGTTCTCATTTTGTTTTTCAGTCCAATAAGGTGCCAGTGGTACAACACCCCCATCACGTTCATCCCCTCACACCGCTGATCACCTACAGCAATGAACACTTTTCCCCGGGGACGCCTCCCTCTCACCTCTCTCCGGAGATTCTCGACCCAAAGACAGGTAAGCGCCACCAACTGGTTGGTTCAGCAATCTGAGATGCATTCATCAAAGCTTTGAGTACAATCTAGAAATGTAGAGTACTTTGTTGTTTTGATGGGGTTTATTGGATGTTTGATGGGGTTTATTGACCCTCTAAAGACAGTCACTACATTTACAATTCATTTAGGTGCCAATAGCAGCGCAGAAGTTACACACTTCACCCTTAAATTGACTTACGTTTATATTTGTCGTCTTTAGTTTTCATAATCAACAATTATCTCTTCAGGCATACCAAGGACCCCTCACCCTTCAGAGCTGTCCCCATATTACCCTCTCTCTCCTGGGGCAGTTGGACAGATCCCTCACCCTCTAGGATGGTTGGTTCCTCAGTAAGTCTGAATTCTGTGGCCTTAAAATGCATAGCATCAACCTTATTTTACCCATGCAGATGGCATAATCAAGTTTGTAGATATTTTTTTGCAAGTTCTCCTTGGAAAAGAGCATCTGTTTGCCCTTGATTTTGCCATAGCAAGTTGTTTGAGTGCTGCTCTTCTATCTTCAGGCAAGGCCAGCATATGTATTCCATCCCTCCTGGGGGCTTCAGACACCCCTACCCTGCACTCGCCATGAACGCCTCCATGTCTAGGTATGTAACAGAGGGCAGAACCCTCCTTCTGCACCATGTTGATTTAAAGTTAAACTCGCATCTATTGTTAGACATGAGAAGCAGACAGCACGATTCCTCCCTGGAGCCTCAGAGAAGAGTTAGTACAGGAAACTGCTGAAATGGTTTTAGCATGGCATTTTAAAGTATACCATGGTGCTAAGTTATTGGCATTTTTATAGGGTAATTTTAAAAATAATGTTTATCTGATAAACATGGAACTTTTTGGATCTGCTGAAGAATAATTGTAATATTATGCAAATGTCACATGGAAAAACTTCCAACCAAGTAAATCTGACCAAACTTATTTCAGTTAGATAAAAACCTGTATTTATCTAGAGTTATTGTTGCAGACCCCATTTCCCCCCCCCCCCCCCCCCCCCACACACACACACACACACCTTCTACCATTTTACTGTAGATATGCTAGCTATTATATAAAAAGTAACACATCCTAAAACTCATGCTGAATAGAAACTTCTCTAAGGCATGATTTGCATTTGATTTTTCATATTCTTTCCATTCAGATAATGCTTAAAATTAAATAAGATTGCTGGATGAGTTCAGTTGTCGCACGTCAGCCTGAAATTTCCATAGCTTTTAATCTCCCACTATTGCTTTCATGGTTGTCTCATGACTGTGCACCTTTTGTCGTTCTGTAGCAAGAGAGAGATCTTTTTCTGCTTGCGTTCATTTTGTGGCACGGTGAAGTGCTGAAGTCCAATGGAAATATGTGTTTAACAAGAGTGTGCAAATCACAGATTTGAACAGGTTTTTTTTTTTTTTTTTTTTTTCTCAACTGTGAAAATGACAATGCTGCTATTGTATTAGCTGTTATGAATTTGGAAACCCAGAGTGCACAGTTTTCCAGATGCAGCTGCAAGGATATGTGCTCCCGGTGTTATCTATCTATCTATTGTTCTGTCTGTCTTTCTGATAGAGAGAGACATCTGTCAATCTGTCTATTTGTCTGTCTGTCATTTTGTCCATCCCTCTATCCATCCTTTCGTCTGGCCGTCTGTCTGTCATTTTTTCCATCCATCTATCGTTCTGTCTTTCTGACAGACAGACATCTGTCTATCTCTCTGTCTATCTGTCATTTTGTCTATCAATCCATCTATCGTTGTCTGTCTGACTTTCTGTCTGGTTTTTTATCTATCTATCTATCTATCTATCTATCTATCTATCTATCTATCTATCCATCTATCATTCTGTCTGTCTTTCTGACAGACCTCTATCAATCTATTTGTCTGTCGGTCATTTTGTCTATCCATCCATCTTTTTTATCTTATCATTGTCTGCTGTTTTATCCATCCATCGCTCCGTCTGTCTGTCCTTCTATCTATCTGTCTATCCGTCTGTCTATCCATCTGTCATTTGTTCCATCCATCTATTGTTCTGTTTGTCATCTGTTGATGTGTCTATTGGTCTGTCTGTCATTTTATCTATTCATTTATTCATCCATCCATCTATAGTATCTATTTATCTGTCTGTTATTTTTTCCATCCATCGTTCTGTCTGTCTTTCTGTCAGACAGACTTCTGTCTATCTCTCTGTCATTTTGTCTATCCATCATCTACCTATCTGTCTGTCTGTCTTTCTGTCTGTTGTCTTGTCATCCATCTATTCATCTATATTTTCCATCTTATCGTTCTGTCTGCAGTTGCTGACTGTGAATCTCTCTCTCTCTCTCTCTCTCTCTCTCTCTCTCTCTCTCTCTCTCTCTCTCTCTCTCTCTCTCTCTCTCTAGTCTGGTATCCAGTCGTTTCTCTCCTCACATGGTGCCTCATCCTTCTCACGGCCTGCACCAGACGGGCATCCCTCACCCCGCCATTGTGTCGCCTGCCATCAAACAGGAGCCCAACGGCGACAACGCCAGCAACTCGACACACGGGTGAGTCTCTCTCTCCTCCGTTACTCTCTCCCAGACATTCCTCTGCTCTTCCGCGACTGACATCATCTTTACATTCATCTGTGTCCGTACAGAAAGTCCTCGATGCATGTTAAGAAAGAGGAAGAGAAGAAGCCTCACATCAAGAAGCCCCTAAATGCCTTCATGCTCTACATGAAGGAAATGAGGGCCAAAGTAGTGGCCGAATGCACCCTGAAAGAGAGCGCAGCCATCAACCAGATCCTGGGCAGGAGGGTGAGTGCTTACAACTCCCATTGTGAGAGGAGCTGAGATGCATTAGTGTGTTTCTCTTCATCTTGTCTTAAAGGAACGGATCATCTAAAAATGAAAATTGGTGTCATTTATTCACACTCATGTCATTCCAAACCTGAAAGAAGCACAAAAGGAGATATTCTGAAGATTGTGCTGGTCGCTCTATTCCGTGCAATTACAACGTATGTGCATTAAAGCTTTCAAATGTAAAAAAAGGACACAAATACATCATAAAAGTGGTTCGCGTGACTTGTGTGCTTCTAAAAAAAATTCTTTTGTGCATAAGAAATAAACTCATATGGGTTTGGAATGACATGAGTGAAATTGTAAATATCTTGGTGAACTGTCCTTTTAAGGAATGAAGAAAGGAGGGAAATTTGACCATGTGTTCTTTTATTCCGCAGTGGCACTCTCTTTCACGCGAGGAACAGGCCAAATATTACGAACTCGCCAGGAAAGAACGGCAGCTGCACTCTCAGCTTTATCCGGGCTGGTCTGCGCGAGACAACTATGTAAGTAAGCCCAGAATGCAGAGTTTAACGCAAATCATGTGGGGTTCGGATTCCTGCATTGTTTTTGGCAGCCAGGGGAGTTTTGCTTAATCAAACACATCTAATTTGCTCCAAATCATGTCTCTCCACAGGGAAAGAGGAAGAAACGGAAGAGAGACAATAAACCTGATTCCCCACAAGAGTGTAAGTGTCACTGGCCATCTGTATTTCTTTCTCACTTTCTGTATGTGTAGTCTTTCGCTGAACTAGAGCAGATTTTTTTTCCTGTTGGTCCGATCACTCAGCTCATAGATCATGTTCAGTTCAATTTTGACTAGATGATGAACGGTTTGGGTTTTTGTTTTTATATTGGATTTTTTTGTTTGTTTTTTTAAGTAAAAATTAATTTATTCATGCTCACATTGTTTTAAACACTTTCTTCTAAACAAAACAAAGTTTTGTTTTTGAGTGTTAATTTATGATCAATTGGGAGTCATTTTTAGTTTTTGTATTTAAATTAAATTTAGTCACTATTTCTACAACATAATCTCTCATTTTTGTCATTTTTTTGAATAAATGGCATCTAAATGAAGTCAATTAAAAATATTTTATGTAAAATAAATAAATTAAATTAAAATTAAAACATTTTATATATTAAAGTAGAAAATATTAGTATTTTGAGCGCTTTTATTTTGAAATTTTCTGTTCTGTTGCGTTTTTAAGTTTTAGTAATTTTGCTAAGTGCTATTGTCATTTTTATTAGTTTTAGGTTTTTTATTTATATTTACCTTTAACGTATATTTGTTTTAGTTTTAGTAATTTTATAAATAAATAAAATTGTTTTTCATGTATTATTTATTATTTTATAATATTAATTTTATTTTTAACGAAAATAGAACAGTTTTAGTTGGCAATAACAACAGCAATTTAAATATGTACCAACATTTTATTTAAAAAAAACAACAACTATGTTTTACTGAAACTTTATTTTGATTGACACAATTTGGGTGTATTTTTAACCCTTTCCCCGCCCTCGTCTGCAGGTAACTTCTCGCCCCAGCCCAAGAAGCAGTGTATCCCGTACCTGCCGTCCGAGAAAATGTGCGACAGCCCGACCTCCTCGCACGGTAGCATGCTGGACTCGCCCGCCACGCCATCGGCCGCCCTGGCATCGCCAGCGGCCCCCGCGGCCACTCACTCGGAGCAGGCGCAGCCCCTGTCCCTCACCACCAAACCGGAGGGGAGATCCCACCATTCACACTTCCCCCTGCCAGGGAAAGCCTCGGGCTCCACCTCCTCCTCCTCGTCCTCCTCCTCTCATCCGAACATCTCTCTCCACAGCCAGTCGGCGAGCCTCCTTTCCCGTCCCATCCCGTTCGCCACCCTGCCTCCCTCCCTACTCTCCCCATCCTCACCCTACCACCAGGCAGCCATACATTCCCATCATGCCTTGCTGCAGACACAACCTCTCTCCCTGGTCACCAAATCAGTGGACTGAAAAAATGATGATAAAAAAAAAAACTTTTTACACCTGTATATTGCTTTGTTTTTACATTTTTATAGATATTAGACCAAGTTTTTAAGATAGAATGAAAAGGAATGATTATTGGTCAATATTTGACCACCCCTCTATTTTGCTTTTCTCTTTTAAACAAAAATGTATTTTTTTGTAAATTGCCTTTTTTCAGTGTGATTCTCCAATGTTGCTACTTGTATAAAAGACAAATGTATAAAGGTTCCTCTTTTTTTAAAACCGTACTTGACAAAATACAATTTGTAGTTTTAGTTCAATTCAATCTAATGGTAGTTAGGAGTTTGAATTTTTTTTTTTTTTTTTTTCTCCATTACTGCTTTCTTTTCTTCTCTCTTGGTTTTTTTTTTTTTTCTTGTTTTTTTCGACTTCTTTCTTTTGGTACCACCTCACCCTGTTCCTAACCCTGTTTGTGTGACTCTCCTAAGACTCCATAGCTAATAAACCTCAAGTTATTTCTAAAGGCTGCATTGTGTTTTTTGGTGGGTGAGGACGCTGCATGTGATGACTGGCTGAATAATGCGACGGAGATCTTCTGAATAGAGCCAGTATCACACACGCTGACAGTGTTCATTTATCTAATTAGGGCTCGTGAAGTGGTGTGTGTGAAATGCTGGCACTCATGATGTGCACAAACTAAATTATATAATTCACTGTTGCGTAAAAGTCAGCCTCTTAAAGACAGATGTAGACTCTTTTGTTAAACACTATGACATTATCCTGGTAAAAGCTCTCAGGGAGAATTGTTTTTCAAAAAATACACATTGAGGTCAATTTGAGGTCTTAGAGGCCTTAGAAATCTGCATATCAAATATGATATATCATATTTGATATGCAGATTTCTAAGGCCTCTAAATCATAATCAAAACTGCTAAAGACACAAAGTCTGCATTTTTAGTATAATTATAAATATGCATTTTTTGCTGATTTTTATAAAGAAAATGTAAGAATAACTTGTCGGTTATATGTCAAGATGAACACTTATACTGGACTGAAGTACCTTAGGTTTACTTGACATATTTGTAGGGGGGGGGAAACATGGTGAAATGTGACCATCAAATATGGCACAAGTGTCAGGCTTTTGAGGAATGTTTATTTGTCCCATCTCTTAATCATCACTATATTGTGTTGCATTTTTGCCCCCCACAATAAACACTACAGAGCTTTGATCGTTGAACTAAGTATTAGAAGATTATGTTTCTAAGACTTGTTGACCATAGATAGAGATGAACTTGATTTCACCAAGTACAACATGTTCCTGGATCCTGGAGCAACATTCCAATCAACCAATCAGATTCGAGGGACAAGTTTACAGTTTATGCCAAGTTCAGGCTTAAAACCAGGGTTAAGTGCTTCTACATCAACGCTTTTCACCTATCATTTCCCTCTGATTTTAGGGATTCGTTATGGGTATGGTTATGACTACATTTTCGGACAGGAATGTTGTTCCAGGATCAACAAAAAATGTTGATCCAGGAATATGTCTTAGGCAAAATCACGGTGCTATTGGGAGATCATTGTGTAGTATGCTACTCATAACTGTGGGATATTATGATTATGACTGTTCTCACGTAAATCTCAGAATAGTTTGTGTGTGGCTTAGAAACTTTTCTTTCTGAAATGCATACTGTGGTTTATACTAGGCCTATGTGTTTATCTGAACAAACATTATTTGATTTCATTGTGGTTTGCTTTATTGACAGACTTGTGAGGTAGAAAAGTAACCAAAGCCATAAAGCGAGCTTTGTGTGATGATGAGGACGCGGGAACATATTGTTTTCAGGCGGCTGTGAATAATTAAGATTGCAACCTTGGTCACAAAAATGGTAGGCTAATAGCTGTGTCCAGAATTGAAATATTTCCACACGTTTACAGCACTATTATACATGTTTTGACATCCTGCCACTGTTTTTAACGAAGAGGCTTGGAAAGTTGGTCCTCTGAGATCTCATTAGCTATTTCAATTAGCAAACGGCATGGAAGGCAGGTTACGGGATTCGGTGGCCCATGGGATGCCGACGGCTGCCAGGAAGGAGCAATTAGGTTTCGCGGAGGAGACGGAGTGACCCGACTTCACTCACATAGACATGTGTGTTCCAGAGACAGCGAATGTGAAGAAACGGAGATCCGTGTGTGTTGGCCGTGCAGATGCTAACGTCACTTTCCACCATCCTGATATCTGGAGACAGTTTGCAGAATCTTCTCAATTCCTCTATCTATCTTAAAGTGTGTCCAGCGAGTGAACACGTGAGATAGATTGAGAATATTCTCAATGTAGTGAAACATTCTTCAGTGAAATTATAGGTATTAAAATGTGGCTTGCAAGTTAACACTTGAGTTCTTTGGTGAAATCATCCTCGCTTGACAAGTAGACCTTGATGTCTCTAGTGCCAAATGATTTACACTTTAAATGTGGCACATAAGCGCTTCTAAAGTGCCAGTAAGTGACTGTTTAATGCTACTCAGAGGTGGCATGAATGCCTATACACAGCACGTTTAATACTTTTATTGGGTTCTGTGGTCAGAGAAGGCATAATTTAGTCTGGCTTTTATGCTGTAGGACATCTAAATACCAAATTTTGAGCAGGTACAGAGAGAGCAGCCTTAACTCCAAGATGCCTTTGCATTGCTCTTTTTGGTTTGCTCTCAAGGAAACTGTTGAAGCAGTCGCACCCATAGACTGTCAAAAAAGGTCGCACCCATAATTACGAGATGACCAGGACAGTTCATTTGTGGTGCTATGGTCAGTAAAATTCCAGACTAAAGGGACCACGAAACACTTAAGGTGCTAAGAATGGCTAGAAGTAGTATTCAGTCACTTTTGTGAAGTGTTTTATGTAATGAAATTGTCTCCTTGATTTTGTTTCGTGGGTATATTTATGTGATAAATCTTTTAAAACTTTGACACAGTCATCAGATGGTAAAAACATGGCATTTTGATATATAGCCTACCATGATGTTTATGTGTTTACTTCCTATGGCAGTACCACAGTACTTTTTTATATTTTTAACAAAAAAAGTGATTTTTTTTTACATTTTATTTTATGAATGTAAGCAAAGTCTGCAACCATTATGTAACATAGCCTAATATGTCAAATGAGAAAATTTTATATTTTTCATTGTCATTCATTTTCATTGATTTGACTGATAACAAATCATGCAGTCAATCAATCAATCAATCAGTCAATCAATCAATCAATCAGTCTTTTTGGGGATCCAACAAGAAAGTTCTAACTAGTTAAATTTGAACAATGTGGTTTCGTAACATGAGGCAGAAATTAATATTGTGCACCTCGTCTAGTAGAAAATAAATCAATAACAAATTGTTTTGTTTTTTTATTCCTACCAGAAAACCAGTTACATTTTCAACAATGTGGTCTTGTAACATGACAAATTAATATTTGTGTGCTACGACACCGCCCTCTAGTTGCAGACTATTGGTGTCCGTCAGTAGAGTTAACGCGTTCCGCCACCAGATGGAGATGTTGTCTTAAAATAACCGGGGCTAGTTGTCACGACACAGACTCCCCACGGTCAGGGCCAGATTTTTGCATGTATGCATTCTAGGCACGTGCACTTGTTCGCGCGTTCGGATTTTATGAGGTAAAACAGGTGTTGTCAGTGGCGGATTTAGCAAATCGGGGGCCCAAGGCGAAGGTAGGCTATGGGCCCCTCCCCTCCCCTCCCCTCCCCTCCCCTCCCCTCCCCTCCCCTCCCCTCCCCTCCCCATCCAATCTTTAAAAGAGAACGAAAAAAAGATGTACTGACTGAATGGTGGATAGGCAGGTAAAGCTATACGGGGAAGTTAAGGTTAGAGAGGAGAAAGAAACGTCCCCTTTAAACCCTGCATACACTTCTTTACTCCTAACAGAAACATGTTACAATGTTTACATGGTACAATTTCTGGTAAGCAAGGTTTTTTTTGTTAGTTTTTTTGGCAAATTTCACCATTTCGATTCAATTCTTGTGATTTGATTCAATATTGACTAATTTGGATAAATATTAGGTAACGTTTCACAAGGCAGGCGTTACTTTTTCTCAAAAAAAAAGAAAAAAAGAAGCCCTATCAGCTGGTATAATTTAAGGTTTGTAATTTGTCATCTTTGGCAGCGTTCCCAAAATACTTATCAGCGTCTTTTCACTTTTTTTATTTTATTTGAGCGGCTTGGGTAACTTCGAAACGTTAAATTTTCGCGTTTAGACTCGTCTTGCTCTGGGGATCAATTGCTCTATTTCCCAGTCCTCCTGTTACTGCGTGTTGTTTATCTTTCGCGCCGCGCACTTTTTCGGACTTTTTGCTTTCCTCCCGCTTCCTCCTTTTTTCAGCACCGCTTGGGTAGCTTAGCTTCGCTTCATTTTTACTCTGTCTACTACTCTATACACTCTGTCTGTCAATCACTTCTTTTTCTCCGTCAGTTTTTTGGCACAGCCTTGTCACTTTTGCAGATGCGCAGTAAAAGTAAGATAATGGAATAGTCCAATGTAGTGAGGCGGGGGGGCCCCCTCCTGTCTGCGACACTAATGATTGATGCCATTTTTCGCAAATGGAGTTTTAGAAACATATAAAAATAAAATAAAATAAATTAAGCATAAGGTAATAGGGCATTTTGGGGGCCCCTAGGTAGCTCGGGGCCCAAGGCAATTGCCGACCTTTGCCTAATGGTAAAGTCCGCCCCTGGGTGTTGTGTAATATTAGTTCCTGTGAAAACCTGTTCCAGTGGGTGGACTATATGAATGAATGAATGAATGAATGAATGAATTAATTAATTAATTAATTAATTAATTAATTAATGAATGAGGCATTTATATAGCGCTTTCATATGTAGGCTAGCCTACTACTGTACACGGACTCCTATCATAATAAAAGACAAAAAAATATATTCTTTAAACTGATGCAAGTTAAGCTCCATCCACACACAAAATAGAATCCACATTTTTTAAGCCATTACATCAACACTTCTCATGATGGGAGTGGGGGAACGGATTCCGATAGCTGTTTTTTTTTCTGTTCCCCCCATATTTCTGACACACTGAGGTTTTTCTAATATTTATCAAATTGATGCTGTTTAAGCTCCATCCACACACAGAATAGAATAAGCATATTTTAAGCCAATAGGCTACATCAACATCTCTCATCATTGGGGTGAGGGAACGGATTTCGACAGCTGAACTATTTGCCATCGGACTCTGTTCTATGTTTCTGACACAAGGAGGTTCTAATATTTATCAAATTACAGCAAATTGCAAGTCTCAATAGCCTAATGGTTAGTTCCCTAATATGTATATTTTAGCTTATTGCGACACGAGTTCAAGTCCAGGGTCGTCCAACTTTCTTGATAATACTTTCCTATCATAATAAAAGGCAAAAAAAAAATATTCCTTAAAGTTTAAAAACTGATGCAAGTTAAGCTCCATCCACACACAAAACAGAATCAGCATTTTTTAAGCCATTACATCAACACCTCTCATTATGGGAGTGGGGGAACGGATTCTGACAGCTGGGTTTTTTTTGCCGTCGGATTCTGTTTCCCCCATATTTCTGACACACTGAGGTTCTAATATTTATCAAATTGATGCTGTTTAAGCTCCATCCACACACAGAATAGAATAAGCATATTTTAAGCCAATAGCCTACATCAACATCTCTCATCATTGGGGTGAGGGAACGGATTTCGACAGCTGAACTATTTGCCGTCGGATTCTGTTCCCCCTATGTTTCTTACACAATGAGGTTCTAATAATTATCAAATTGCAGCAAATTACATGCCTTAATAGCCTAGTGGTCACTGCCCCAACATTTTTCATTTTTTTTTAGCTTATTGTGACACGAGTTCAAGTCCCGGGTCGTCGAACTTTCCTGATAATATACTTTCCTATCATAATAAAAGGCAAAAAAATATATTCCTTAAAGTTTAAAAACTGATGCAAGTTAAGCTCCATCCACAAACAAAACAGAATCAGCATTTTTTAAGCCATTACATCAACACCTCTCATTATGGGAGTGGGGGAACGGATTCCGACTGCTGTTTTTTTTGCCGTCAGATTCTGTTCCCCCTATGTTTCTTACACAATGAGGTTCTAATATTTATCAAATTGCTGCAGAATTCTAGACTCAGTAGTCTAGTGGTCAGTACTCTAACATCGTATTTGTTTTAGCTTTGGGCGACCCGAGTTCAAGTCCCGGGTCGTCGAACTTTCTTGATAGGCTAGCCTACTATACTTTACTATCATAATAAAAGGCAAAAAAATATATTCTTTAAAGTTTAAAAACTGATGCAAGTTAAGCTCCATCCACACACAAAATAGAATCAGCATTTTTTTAAGCCATTACATCAACACCTCTCATAATGGGAGTGGGGGAATGGATTCCGACAGCTGTTTTTTTTTTTTTTGCCGTCAGATTCTGTTCCCCCTATGTTTCTTACACAATGAGGTTCTAATATTTATCAAATTGCAGCACATATATAGTCTCAGTAGCCTAGTGGTCAGTGCCATGATGTTATTTTTTTTTTAGCTTTGGGCGACCCGAGTTCAAGTCCCGGGTCGTCGAACTTACTTGATACTATACTTTCCTATCATAATAAAAGACAAAAAAATCAGCCTTGTGGCCAAAGCGCAAAACGAATGGAACTGAACATTTTAGTAGCCTACACTCTTTTGAAATTGCAACCCATTTAATGGATTTATTTTTTTTTTTTTCTAAATGGTAATGAAGTTTCATTGTTAAGCATTAACTGAAACAGTTCACATTTTCAAAACAATGAACAGTTTGTTGGCATGCGGTGACTACAGTGGCCTACAGCAGTGTTTAAAACAATGCCTGAAATAAACCTCTACAAATGTATCTGTACCCTAATAAAATGTAGCTATATAAGCTAGGCTGGTGTGAGTATTTGTGTAATTGTTAATTTATTTAATAGCCAAGGCTATAGCTATATAGCCAGTGTTTACCAGCCTACACAGTAAGGCTCAATTTCCCTTTATCAACATCAAAAGTGTTTGCATGCCTGGATCTGCTGTCTCTTTATACATTCATGTGCAATATCTTGTACACACCTTAAACTACAGTAAATATAGCAGAGGCAAAGTACGTGACCACGATTACTTATTCTGAGTCACAGACATCTGAACATTTGTTTCAGTTTTATTTTGAACACAGATAGCATATGATCAAAATGATCACATTCACATTTGTTTTCGGCAATTCTAGAAAATGGCTGTTGAATCAGACTTAATGTAAAACTGATGTTTTTAAAACCAAACAAAATTGCTTGATATTATTATTTAGGTCAGTTATGTCTAGAATGTATTTGCACTTCCATATTTTGGCATATATAACAAATAGATAAATTTTATTATCATACAGATTTTTTATACATTAACAATAGCAAAACTTTGTCAATAATAAACTTAAATTACTCTTTGCTTGTGGTAAGTACATTAAGGACATTTATAATGCTACAAAAGATTTCAGTTTCAAAAGCTGTTCTTTTAAACTGTCTAGAATCCTGAAAAAATGTATCACCGTTTCCACAAAAATATTAAGCAGGACACATTAATAATAAGAAGAAATCTTTATTGAGCAGCAAATCAGCATATTAGATTGATTTCTGAAAGATCATGTAACACTGAAGACAATGATGCTGAAAATTCAGCTTCTCATCACAGGAAATAATTATATTTGAAAACATTTTAAAAAAAGAAAAAAGAAATTTTAGATTGTAATAATATTTCACAAGATTACTGTATTTTTGATTGAATAATTGCAGCTTTGGTGAGCATGAGATACTTCTTTAAAAAACTTTTAAAAATCTTACCGACCCCAAACTTTCAAACGGTAATGTATATACATAATAAATAGAAGATATATATATATATATGGAGGTAGCAAAACATCATGACCCAAATGGAGCACTAAGAAAGCAGGTCACATCTGGGAACTTTCCCGACCCGCTCACTTCCTTCTGGAGATGAAACTTTACCTGACATGACGTCGCTGGCTTCATTATCAGACTCCTTTCAGATACTTTCAGATGTTATATAAAGGATTATCTGAGATAAAGTAGTTTCCCCATCAGATTTTTTACAGTCAGTCTCTGTTAGCCATTTTCATACAGCATACATCATGTCTGTTCTTTGACCATGTGTTGCACTGAAAAACAACCTACTCTCATGTCATGTGTTTTATATTGGTGTGTGAAATCAGCCAAAATGTAATGATCCATAATGTTGTGCTAATCGTGTTTAACATTTGAAAATCTTATAAAAAAGTTTTTTTTTTCATCTATTTTTTCTTTTCTTTCATTTTACAAGTGTACATATCAATGATACCATTTCTGTAGGGCAGGAATTCCCAAACGTTTTTGTCAGCCAAACTCTGTTGACCTAAAACATTTACTTGAAGTTCTACTGAGATTAATAAAGTTCATATTTCAATAATTTAACAACACACTTTCATGTTCACAGTTCTCTGATGTTGGTTAATGGTGACGTGCATGTAAACAAATAAAACATATTTTTTTAGTATTTTATTTGGATTATTTGTGTTTTTTACAGTTTAATGCTTTTCATCAACTCACTCACGCAATGCAAAATTAAGTGAATGCCTGGTGTCTGGGATAATTATTAAAACGGGGCCTTAGCACTCAATGAGAAAAGCCTCCATGTGTGTCCAGATCACACACTGCCAGAGCTGCAGTGACTTCAGCTCTTGCATCCAGTCTGAAACAGACAGTAACTTTACATGATGATGAATATATGCATCACAAATGCAAAATTAAGCCATTATGACATTAGTGGTGATGACATGCGTTTAAGTTTTTCCTATCTTAATTTAAATTTAGTAACCGCTGGCCTATGTCCAAGAACACTGGGCCATCAGAACAATGCTTTAAAGGTTTATGCACGGTATTATATAATCAAGTACAAATGGCAATGTTTATTACAAGATCAATAAAACATTTTTCTTAGTAGATATAGTTATATGTATTAACAAAAACATGGCTATCAAGAAATTAAAGATTACTCACAATAGGCTAGCTTAAAAACATTTTATTAGGGCACAAATGATTACTAATAAACCGTATTAGCCTAGACGAGCATATTGGCTCATTGTTTGCTCTGATGTGTCCTTATCTGAACGCCTGCAATCAATCAGGCAAAACAGCTCAGACGATTTATCTTATAAAACAAACTATTCATTTTTTTGAATATATGAACTGTTTCAGTTAATGTTTAACAATGAAACTTAATTACCTTTTCGAAATAATCCGTTAAGCGATTTGAGGAGAGTGCACTAATATTTTCAGTTCCATTCATTTTTCGCATTGTTTCAAGGCCACGCCCACAATATGGGAATCTCATGAATATTCATATGTAGGCTTACTCCACCCACTGGAAGAATTTTTCACAGGAACTGAATATTACGCAACACCGGCCCTGGTCACGGTAAGTTTGTTTTGTGAATTTCGGTTTCTGTATGGAAACCTGTATGGAAGCTGTTGTTGAACATTTCCATCGTTGTTGGCTTGTTGCCCCAAAAAAAGATACGGTTACGATGACTTTTTGTGAGCGTGTTGTAACCGTAAATTGTCACAATGGGCACCTACAGCAGTCAGTTCAGGGTTATATTGTATACATTTCAAATAAACATTAAGCCAGAATATATATTGACTTTTGTTGCAATAATCATAAAAAAAAAAAAGAAGTTATCTCCTGAAGCATAAAACCTGATCATCTGTGTTCGTTCAAATGAGCATTAAAAAAACCCTCAATGCTGCAGCTTTTGAGTGAACTATTTTCAGATGGATCCTGACATCAGTATTCTTGATCAACAGGCGTGTGCACTGATGAAATCCTGCATGCCTGGATCTGCTGTCTCTTTATATTTATTCATGTGCAATATCTTGTACACACCTTAAACTACAGTAAATATAGCAGAGGCAAAGTACGTGACCACGATTACTTATTCTGAGTCACAGACATCTGAACATTTGTTTCAGTTTTATTTTGAACACAGACAGCATATGATCAAAATGATCACATTCATATTCGTTTTCGGCAATTCTAGAAAATGTCTGTTGAATCAGACTTAATGTAAAACTGATGTTTTTAAAACCAAACAAAATTGCTTGATATTATTATTATTTAGGTCAATTATGTCTAAGTATTTGCACTTCCATATTTTGCCATATTTAACAAATAAATTAATTTTATTATCATACAGATTTTTATACACGTTCAACACTAGCAAAACTTTGTCAATAATAAACTTAAATTACTCTTTGCTTGTGGTAAGTACATTAAGGACATTTATAATGCTACAAAAGATTTCTGTTTCAAAAGCTGTTCTTTTAAACTTTCTAGAATCCTGAAAAAAATGTATCACCGTTTCCACAAAAATATTAAGCAGGACACATTAATAATAAGAAGAAATCTTTATTGAGCAGCAAATCAGCATATTAGATTGATTTCTGAAAGACAATGATGCTGAAAATTCAGCTTCTCATCACAGGAATTAATTATATTTGAAAACATTTTAAAAAAGAAAAAATAAATTTTTAGATTGTAATAATATTTCGCAAAAATATTTTTGATTGAATAATTGCAGCTTTGGTGAGCATGAGATACTTCTTTCAAAAACTTTTAAAAATCTTACCGACCCCAAACTTTCAAACGGTAGTGTATATGCATAATAAATAGAAGATATATATATATATATATATATATATATATATAGAGAGAGAGAGAGAGAGAGAGAGGTAGCAAAACCTCATGACCCAAATGGAGCACTAAGAAAGCAGGTCACATCTGGGAACTTTCCCGACCCGCTCACTTCCTTCTGGAGATGAAACTTTACGTGACATGACGTCGCTGGCTTCATTATCAGACTCCGGTCAGATACTTTGAGAGATGTTATATAAAGGATTATCTGAGATAAAGCAGTTTCCCCATCAGATTTTTTACAGTCAGTCTCTGTTAAATGATCTTCAGCTGATGGAGCTCTTCCGTAACTTTCTGGGCTCATCTATGAGTTTTGTGGCAGCAAAGGTCAAGCTCAGATCTTCTGCCGTCCTGCTGAACGGGAACACTTCTCTGGTAAAGCGCGTCACGAAGCACGGCATCTGCTTTTTGCCGCCCAACTTTTGCCCTCTCGATTGGAAGTTGTAGGCCACCTGGTAGTTCAGTCGGGTCAGAAGTTTTGTGATCTCCAGATCTGGACCTCCTTCCTTTTCCAGCAAATTACAGAGAGTCTGAATCAACACTGCGCCTGTAGGATGCATGAACGCAGCGTAACCTTCAAAACAAAAGAGACACATGAACGTGAGTGAGGAAGTGAAGCGTTTGGGACTTTATGATCTATGCAAACAATGTTTTGGAGTTAATGAACCGTACCTGGTGGTGTGGCGTACATAACTGCGGTGTCAATAGGAATGGAAAAAAGCTCAGACAAGCCGTCCTCTTCCTCTGAGGATGAAGAGTCTGTCTCCACCTCCACACCTCCATCCAACCCATGACCTCGACAAGCCTGCAGCAGAAAGACACGAGAATCGCAAACATTCAATTAAAATCTTTAACAAGTCACAAGCCTTAGGAGAATATCCAACTCCAAATCAATATTTCATGACTAAATATCCGTAAAAGATTTCAACAGCTGTGGGAGAAAACCCCCAAAAATTGCTCTATATTTTCGTACTTCCGATTCATTTCCTATGGTCCATTTGGGCATGAACAGTAAAAGTGGGACTTTTTTAAAGACTTTTTAGCCTTTCCGAATCATGATTCGGAATATAGGCCTAGAAATAATTCACCCGAAAATATAGCACCCATAATGCACTCACATTTAAGCCATCCTAAGATTTTCTTTTTTAAGCCGAACACAGTTTGAGTTATATTAAATAACATCCTGGCTCTTCCCAGCTTTATAATGGCATTAAATAGTGTTTTGAGGTCGGGTCAGAGGTCACTGTTCCACCGGAACTCGACTCTCTTGTGAACGCGCATACAACCGTTGCCAGAAGCCAGTGATTATAGATTATAAAGTTTTTAAATATGGATATTTTTCTTACAAAAACCCATTGCTTCGCTTCAGAAGGCATTTATTAACCCACTGGAGTCGTATGGATACTTTTTTTTTGATGGATGCTACCATATCGGTATCAGCCGATATATGCTCATTTTTAATGTTATAGTTATCGGCCCTATAAGAAAATTTTAGCAATATATTAAAGCCGATAAATTTCCTTCAGCAGAGACACTTCAGATGCACACTGTTCGCCATGATGTTTCTGAACTGCTCGAAATATGATTGGAAACACTTCAAAAAGGAAAATACAGTTAAGTGCAACATGCAGCGCAAGTCTGTCTCATATAGGCTACATAAAATGATGAGAACATTATAATTGAATGCTTGGGACATGGCTTTTCACGGTGAGACTTTTGCTTTTGTAATCAGGCTCTCAAACATTATGTAAGAATTTGGATTTAGATTTATCGACCAATATATTGGCTTTCAAATATAAAGAATTATTGGTTATCGGTATCGGACAAAATTTAATATCTGTTCATCCCTAATGGATGCACTTTTTGGAGCTTCAAAAATGATATATACACATAGGATGGCTTGAGGGTGAGTACATTATGGGATCATTTTCATTTTTGGGTGAACTATTCATTTAAGAATTCATTCCCTTGTTTTAGTTAAATCATGGGGACGCAATTAAGAATTTGTTCCTTCGTTTTAGTAAATCGTGGCCTAAAACAAGGGAACAAATTATTACAACGTGACCATGGCCACAATCTATATATATATATATATATATATATGTTTGTCCCGTATGTCACGTGTAGGGCTCTCTATAATTCCAATTTTAAGATTTTTTTTCTTTACAATTTTTCAAAATGCTAAAAACAAAAAGTATAGATTTCAAAAGAATTCAAGCGAAAGAATTCAAAACTGCAATGTAATGTCAACGATACTTATAACACAGGCTCTTATGCAAGAACATGAAAGGTCACAAGAGTTTGCCTGTGAGGACGTTTTTCAGGAATTGTACCTGGATCAGGAAGAGTTTGCTCTTGTCCGCCATTGACGGGCCTCCGAAGTAGCTGTAGATCTCGGACAGTTTCACCGCACGTCCGTCAGCACCAAACACAACACCCTCCTTACCATGAGTGGATATGATGCCCATAAAACAGTCTTTGACCGGCTTCTCGCTCTCTGAGGATGGAGGACAGAGTTAAAAACCAGTGATGTATAACCAAATAAAACAAATAAAAAGTGTTCTTTTTTAGCTTATTTATTCCTATTAAAAAATTATTAGTGATCTTCTGGCAAAACTCGTATGCTGTCATAGTTTACGAGGCTAAGGACTGATTAACAATGACTCAATCTCCTCCGTTCATATGTTCAGATTCCAGTCTGCGTGACTTTTAGTCATTGACTAGTAGTTGTATTGCTCATATGATTCATTCGTTCATTTTTAAACGATGGCAACATCAAATTGTCATTCAACCTCCCCAAAACCCGATCCTTTTTCTATTAAAATCAAATTGTATTTCAACAAAACCGAGTTTGTGCCAATCTATGCTTGCTGATAATTGAGGGCAGCAGCCTATTATTAACAAACACGGACTTTGGCACCAATAAATGATCTTATGTAATGTGTTTTTAGATGAGTTCTTAAGAAACACAAAAGCCAGCACAGCAGATTTGAAACATGAATTCTGCTTGGAGGAAAATTTTTTTTTATAAATGATAATATCATTACCTGCTTTAAATGCTTCATAGATCTCTCCTGCATCAATGTCTATTTTGAATTCCACAGAGAAGCCGAGTTTGGATAGGATTTTGTGAAGCCTTTGAGTGTCTTTCTTCACGCCGCTCCTCCTGTTCAGATCTTCACCTGGATTGAAGTTCTCCACAGACACTATTAACGCCCTGTTCTTCATCCTCTTGTTTGTTGTAAAAGGATTTCTGCAAAGAGACATGATTCTCTCCTCTGTCAAACGCTGAGGTGTAATGCAGTCAAAAACTGTGTGAGAATAAGGATAGTCTGTCTCGACATCATAAAACAGGTGAGTCCTGCTATTTGCAGTCTATCAGACCATATATGGAGCGTTTCCTCCAGGCTTTAACAGTGTCATGAGTCTGATCTATGCAACACTGGCACTTCCAGACAAATCAGAAGCTTCAGCTCATAAAAAGATGATTTACTACCTTTACAAGTGCTTGTATTTATCTTCCAATTTACCAGCAATGGTTTGTTGATAACTCAAATTGAAATAAAATCCCTAATGTATAGTATATAATTACATAAAATGTTTTTACTTACTTTACACATTAAGTTGAACCATAAGAATACTGAAACTAGAATAGTAAAACAGAGTAAACAGAAAAGCATATCACCCTGCTTTCTGCTCATTTCCACTGTGTCCGTTACCCTTTCTTATATTTTTATTAGCTATGTTCATGTTCATACCTGCTGAAATTCAAAACTCCAGTGGAAAGTACATCAATAGGAATGATGCTGCCTGTCTACTGTGTTCATATCCACCCGTTCTCAGCGCAAATATAGATGTGCTGCCATCCCAAAGGCTTAAATGTAAATCATTTAAGACTAATGCAGAAGTAGCACATAAACGGCATTGTCACGTAGTGAGATATATCTGCAGAGCCACATAGGTTTCAGGACACGCGTGAAGGCGAACCATATATGGAATGAAGTGAAAAACAACAAAAAAATACTATGGAAGTCAGAGGGGACCAGAGACGGTTTGATAACCAACATTCTTCAAAAAAAATCTTTCTTCTTTCGTAACCAACAGAACAATGACACTCATACAGGTTTAGTCAGAACTTGAGGGTTAGAAAATTATGACACAATTTTTGAGGGAACTATCATTTTAACACAAACTAACAATGAGCAATACCTCTAAAGCATTTATTAATCTAGTTCATTTGTTAGTTCATGTTAGTTAATGCATTAACACATTTTAAAGTGTACAAATAAACAAATAATAGAACTAAAATTATAATTTAAAATAATAAAAATAAAAAGGAAATGTATACACTTAACACTCTTGCTAAGAATAGTTTACTTTTCAGTCCTATTATTTAATTCTTAAAAAAGACTCCATGTCTTCCCTAAATGGAAACAACACGTAAAAGGATCTTTGGAATCTTCCAACTGTTCCTGAGATTTTAGAGGGCCATTTCCTCGTCCTCCTCTTCCATTTTGAGGAAAAGAAGCTCCTGAAAATGTCTGTTGGAACGTATCCATTTCACAGCCAATTTCGTGTATCTGATTATTGGGAATTCCTTCTTTAGAAAATGGCAAAGAATAATTGCATGTTAATATTTAATATAATATTAATATCTATTTAATTATAATATAACTTGTATGATGAAAACCTTTGGAAAGTCTGGATGTGGCTTGTTCTTCACGTCTCCTTTGTTAAAGCTTGTTGGTGTTGTGTTTTGGAGGTTTTCTGTCATTTTTTGGATGTTTTAGTATTAGGGTTGCAAAATTCTGGGAATTTTCAAAGATGGAAACTTTCCATGGGAATTAACAGGAATTTATGTGAATAAACTGGGAATTATCAAAGTTGAAGGTTGGCTCTTCATAGGGAACTTAAATATAGTTGAGGAAAGTATATTTTAGCATAATCTTGACTAAAACAAACAGATGCCATTCAAATACACTTGAATATCCATGCCATTCCTCAATCACATGCACATAGCACACTGCTTACTGCATGGCTATTGAGACCACACCCCCTACTGGCACTGTACATGCCTCCATCACATGTACAGAAGCCCAAAGCACAAGACTATTGAAGGCATACATTTGAGCCTGTGGACTAAACAAAGTGAAGTAAGTTTTGATGATATTATGGGGAAATATATTTATTAAATGTTTAAATTGCAAATATCACATACAAATGTATTCAGTAGATAGCAAGCTGATAAGTTAGATGCTAAATAAGCTAGCATAACTTTATTTACCACATAAGTAGGGCTGGGCAGTATGACGGTATATATCGTTACCGCGGAAGAAAATGTCAACCGTAACAGATTTTTTTTATTCCGTGTATACCGCGACATGTAAATAAGTAGGCGTGGTTAACTCACGTGCAGCGTGCGTGAGACTGAGACACTGATATTTGTCAAAGAAACATGAAGAAAGACCAAGAGGATCCACAAAAGGAATTACGTTTTCAAAATGAACGTGATATTTTCGGGGGGGGAGGCGCAGAAGTCAACTAGAGCAGTGCAGCACACTGAAAGTTTGACAACAAGTTCATATCAATATTCTAACAAATAGAAATAACCTTAAATAATGTATCTATCCATCTCTTATGTGTACAGTTACTTTCAGAGTGGACGTGCAAGCGGTTGCCGTGGTAATGAATATTTCCAAAATTCCCCAGCTTAACTTCCCATGGAAATTTACCGGAAACTTTCTGGAAATTTACCGGAAATTTTCCACCCCTTTGCAACCCTATTTAGTATTGGGATAGGGTGTGTAAGCTGGAGGAACATGAAGAGATACCTTTCCCAGAGAAAACTCCTAAATTAGAGAATTAGTGGCCACCATCTCCTTATATTTGGAAAGTCATGCTTTAAGACAGAGATATAGAGAAAACTTTAAATATCAACTGCAACAACAGCATGCAATTATAAGGTTTCATTTGTTAACATTAGTTAATGTGTTAACTAACATGAAATAACCATGAGCAATACATTTGTTACTGTATTTGTTCAAATAAAATGTGAAATACATGCACATAATCTGTATTTAGAAGAATAAACACCTAACTTAATATATAAATAAATTGTTAACCACGTAATGAAAGAAACACAGTCCTCTCCGCGATATTCACATCAGAGACACACACACACATTCTCTCCGCGATATTCACACCAGAGATCATTCTCCGCCCCTTCACTTCCGGCCTGAGACGCGTGGCCTGGCTTGTGTGTCCTGAAACGTGTGGCTGCTGCTGGGAAGTCACAAGACAATGACAACATGGCAAATGCAGTACGTCCGGATTACATTCGTGCAACACACATTCATACTAGAACATACTTTTGTTAGACCTCGCAAAGTAAGTACTTAGTCAAAAAGTGTACACACTCAACAGAGTATGCGATTTCGGACGCAGCCTTGGCCTTTGTATTTATGCTTCAGAACCCATAAAAGTCGTTACTTTATGAAGATTTGAGGAGGAATTCATTTAATTCTTATTTCTAAATAATTATAATAATAAATAATTATGTATGGACCTAATTTATAGCTGTTTTTTTTTTTTTTTACTATCAGCAATAAGTGATAATGTTATGACACAATGAACTGTGTGAGTCTGTTGGTGTCTGTCAGTACCTGCTTTTCCTCTATGGCTGTAAAACTGTAAGTACGCTTTCTGTGGATAAGTACGGATTGCTTCTTATCATTGATGTCTGTTTCTCTTGATAAAGTACTTCTGGAACAGTGTGTTCTGATCCTTCAAGTCGAGAAGTCCTACAACACATGATGACGCACCTCTGTCAGTCTCGGATGCTCATAGATAAATAGATAACACACTCCCATTCCATATGTTCATTTAATGTTTAACATGACAGAGAAATAATAGTCATCACTCCATATGATTAAATGGAACATGGCATTAGTGTTTGTGACTAACAGGCCGTGTTGAAATCCTGTGTTTCTGGATTGGCTGTCAGCACACCTCACATGAGCACTTGAAAGTACAGAGCATGCAATAAACGGTTCACACCTTGAAGTACAGTTAATAATATAGCAGCGATAAAGAATGACTATGACGTAACTGGGCGTAACGTGTTTCAAACACGTTCAGTGTTTCCCAGAATCAATATTTCATTCAAATGTTGTTGCACCAGAGATCATTGTAGGTTTTATTTGCATATCACATATAATAGATAAACACTTTCAAGATTAATATATAATAACACAAAATAAATAACAGAATATTCACATGATTGTTTTAATAAAACAATCTAATTTAATAAAGATAAATAAAAGTAGTAGCAAAAGTACTAGTGCAAGACTTCAGAGGAACACATAGATCACGTCCTGCATGTTTCCCATCAGCTGACTTCCTGCTGCAAGTTTATGCAAAGTTATGTTATCTCGTGCAATGAGATGATATAGATAACAAGAAGCCGTTTCTCCACATATTTTTTACAGTCAGTAGTGAACCCATATGATCTTCAGCTGATGGAGCTCTTCCGTAACCTTCTGGGTTCATCTATGAGTTTTGTGGCAGCAAAGGTCAAGCTCAGATCTTCTGCCGTCCTGCTGAACGGGAACACTTCTCTGGTAAAGCGCGTCACGAAGCACGGCATCTGCTTTTTGCCGCCCAACTTTTGCCCTCTCGATTGGAAGTTGTAGGCCACCTGGTAGTTCAGTCGGGTCAGAAGTTTTGTGATCTCCAGATCTGGACCTCCTTCCTTTTCCAGCAAATTACAGAGAGTCTGAATCAACACTGCGCCTGTAGGATGCATGAACGCAGCGTAACCTTCAAAACAAAAGAGACACATGAACGTGAGTGAGGAAGTGAAGCGTTTGGGGCTTTATGATCTATGCAAACAATGTTTTGGAGTTAATGAACCGTACCTGGTGGTGTGGCGTACATAACTGCGGTGTCAATAGGAATGGAAAAAAGCTCAGACAAGCCGTCCTCTTCCTCTGAGGATGAAGAGTCTGTCTCCACCTCCACACCTCCATCCAACCCATGACCTCGACAAGCCTGCAGCAGAAAGACACGAGAATTCACAAGCCTTAGGAGAATATCCAACTCCAAATCAATATTTCATGTCTACATATTTTTATTTGGAGTAGCCATGCCATAAGCAAATAAGATTTCAACAGCTGTGGGAGAAAACCACCAAAAATTGCTCTTTATTTTCGTATTTCCCATTTATTTCCTATAATGGTCATTTTTGACCGTGAACAGTCAAAAGTGTGATTATTTTTAAAGACCATTTAACCTTTCGGAATCATGTCCATGTTTTTGCATCTGTGTGTGTGTTCACATAGCAAGTGTCACAAGGGACACCAAGTTTAGTACAATTAAAATGCAAAAATGTTCTGTCTAAAATGCCAGTATAGATGGTTTTAAACGATTTATAAAATGGAATGCAATATCAACACGTCCCTCTTGAGACACAGGCTCTTATGCAGAGAACATGAAAGGTCACAAGAGTTTGCCTGTGAGGACGTTTTTCAGGAATTGTACCTGGATCAGGAAGAGTTTGCTCTTGTCCGCCATTGACGGGCCTCCGAAGTAGCTGTAGATCTCGGACAGTTTCACGGCATGTCCGTCAGCACCAAACACAACACCCTCCTCACCATGAGTGGATATGATGCCCATAAAACAGTCTTTGACCGGCTTCTCGCTCTCTGAGGATGGAGGACAGAGTTAAAAAACCAGTGATGTATAACCAAATAAAACGAACAGATTCTGCATGTGTTTTTTTTTGCTTATTTATTCCTATTGGAAAATTATTAGTGATCTAAAGGACTGATTTACAATGACTCAATCTCCTCAGTTCATATCATATCATAGGCTATATGTTCAGATTCCAGTCTGCGTGACTTTTAGTCATTGACTAGTAGTTGTATTGCTCATGATTCATTCATTCATTTTTAAACGATAGCAACTTCAAATTGTCATTCAACAGGACATTCAAGAGGACAGAGTTAATGAGCATCTGGAATGGATAGTTAGTTTATCTATTAAAAGTCTGATTATCTGCAGTCAAATTCGTAATGGCATACAAACCCATTGACTCGTCCACACAATATATATGGAACAATTTTACTTCTTTATATAAATAGAAGAATCAAAATGTGGAGTAAGAAGTCATATTAGAAAGTAAACATCAATACATTATTCTGGCTCAAATTACCTGCTTTAAATGCTTCATAGATCTCTTCAGCTTCAATGTCTATTTTGATTTCCACAGAGAAGCCGAGTTTGGATAGGATTTTGTGAAGCCTTCGGGTGTCTTTCTTCACGCCGCTCCTCTTGCTCAGATCTACACCTGGATAGAAGTTCTCCACAGACACTATTAACGCCCGGTTCCTCACAGTCTTGCTAGCTGTGAAAGGATATCTAAAAAAGGACATGATTCTCTCTTCTGTCAAACGCTGAATTTCAATGCAATCAAAGTGTTTCAGAGTAAGTTGCCAGTTCTCAGAAGAGCTGCCTTTATAGTAGGCTATGAGCCCTGCCCCTTTTCAGAAGTCACTATGGGGAATGTTTATGGGCAATACCTTTGTGTCATCACTTCTAATTACACAACTTCATATCTTGCTGTCTGCAAACTTTAAAGGGAATAAAACTTGTAGGTGTTTTTATGCATTTACACTTGCAAAGATTTGTGAGGAAGCAGGAAGCAACATTTCAACTGAAGTCAGGGATAGAAAATAAGGGGAGATCCAATTAATATTTCTATATAGTTTATTATTATAATTATTGAAGGTTAATCTCTGTTTATAGGCAAATACACAGTAAAATAAAAAAAAATTAAAGAAATTCAATGATACAGACTTTCAGTCTTTCGACTTCAAATTTGCTTGTTTAATTCAATGTGTTGCTTGCTATTTTGTTGCAATTATTTGGGAACCTTATTAGCAAATAGATTTCTGAGAGAACAGTTTCAAAGTGAATCCTACACCAAATTTTATTCAGTGTATTGTGGAAACAAACAAGCTGAGTTCATTTATTGACTGAAGCATGTTGTCATATTACATGGTAAACTCAACTGTCACGGGAACCTGCATTAAATAGCCAATTATGGGGGTTTCCAACGAATTAAAAAACTGTTGTAAAACAGCACATTTTTCCTTTTTTTGCCAACATAGAGAATGTACAATAACAACACATAAAACAACTTATCTCAAATGACAAAAATATGATGATTTTCAAACTTTAATTGGAAATAATTCACACACACACACACACACACACACGCATTCTAATTTAAAGCAACCAACATTCAACATCGTGAAAACATGCATTTGTGTCAAAATCAATTCTGACTGAAAATTTTGCAACGAAGATTTTTTTTTTTAATCCAAGGAATATGGATGGATATGAATATAATTCCAATATGTTGTAAGCAAAAATTTTAAATATTAAATTCAGTTTAATTGAAAGACAGGATCTGGAGTTCACAACCGGAGACGTACGTGTTGCTCCAGGGCATTTCTGTCTCCAGAGGAACATTACGTTACATAAAACATTTTTTTTTTATAAGATAGTCACGCATGCATTCACAGGTGTAATGCATGTCTAGACTATAGAGAAACATTCCTTTTGATTACGTTTTTAATTGCAGCTTTTCCTCGTCTGCCAAAATTCCATAAAAAGTCACTGTAGGATGTCTGTCTAAGTAGACTAGTAGCTACACCCAAGTTAGTTCTCTAAAACATGTGAACGTAAATTTAATAATGACTAAAAATAGAGATTAAATGTATAAACTTCCATAAATATAGGTAACAATTAATTATTCATTTATTCCAGGAATGAAAGTATCCAATAGGCTAATTGTGTGGCCACGTACCGAGATAAAGTGAGCAGTTGAATAATTGATCACTGAATCTCATATGATCGAGTATATCCATAATTTTAAACATTCAGTTTTTTTTACATATAAGCCACTCACCGATAGCCTGTTTAGTATTACCATAACTGTGTACTAGCGTCCATACTTCTGTTAGCGCTGCGGTTTAGTCTGTCACTTTCAATAGTTTTTGATTGGCAGGTAAATATGTTTTATTGTTCATCAGTTAGGAAAAACGTTCTGAAAGTGATTTCAACTTTATAAATCCTCTGTGTCGCATGGATTAAATTAGAACATTAAGGCCCAGTTTCACAGACAAGGCTTAAGCCAGGCTCAGGCTATAGTTCAATTAGGACATTTAAGAAGCTTTTATAAATGTGCCTTGAAAAAACATTACTGGACATATTTTAAGATATGTCAGAGCAAGTTTCTTTCAGTTAAGACTTTGCACTTTTTGCATGATGCAATCCATAAAATAAAATAAATGTTTTGATAGACTTCTGTAGTCTGTACTGAATCCAGTGTGCGGCCAGCCACCTTCTTGCTAGCTAAAACAGCTCAAACATGCATTTTAGGCTAGGCTTAAGCCTTGTCTGTGAAACCGGCCATTATTAAAACTTAATATCAAGTTAACATCCATAATGTGAACACTCTTAACACTTTTATAAACGATTCCCTAAGACAACGGTAATTTTATATAGTTAAGGGTTGTTGTTATAATGTTGTGTCTGTCGGCTCACATTCAGTTGTGGTTGAGCTGCAGTTTCACCTCCCGGCCTCAGAGCGGCAGCAGCGCCTGCAGTCACGAGCAGAAGAATGACGTCAGAGGAGTTGGCCACGCGAGTCTGTAACGTGGAAGAAGAATATATCACAGAGGTAAACGGGCTACTTTTCAGTAAACATTTAATTCTTTATTATATTTAAGTATAAAAGCTGTCATGACGCTTTACCGAGCTCGAACACAACACTTACTTGGTAGTTAAAAAAAAAGACAGTTGAGGCCTGAATATTAAATTAAGTTTGTTTTAGTAATAGCTTAAAGTGAAACCAGGTCTGATTTTGATCATTTTAACTGACGCAATTACCCCCGGTTTCACAGATAAGGCTAGTCCCAGACTAAAATGCATATTTGAGCTATTTTAACTGAAAGCAACTTGAACGGACATCATTTAAAATGTGTCAGTGCCATTGTTGTTGTTTTTTCTAAGGCATGTTTATAAAAGCTACTTAAATGCTCTAATTGAACTAAGGCCTAGCCTAGCTTAATCTAAGCCCTGTCTGTGAAACCAGGCTTTGGTCTAACTAATTCATAAATATTTCAGAGTTTAGTGTTTAGTAAAGGTATATGAGTTTGAGTTCTGCTTGCTGTAATAAAAACATATCTGTGTTTTGAAAAGTGTATGGCATTGTAAAGCAGCTGCTGTGAAGACATGCATTCAAAGGGGAAAAATGGGATTCCTGACAGGTGAGTTTTTATTGACTCATTTCATGAGGTTGCTTAAAGTGATAAGAAATGAAACTTCTGTCATTAATTACTCACCCTCATGTCGTTTCAAACTCGTAAGACTTTCGTTCATCGTCAGAACACAAATGAAGAGCTTTTTAATGAAATCTGAGAGCTTTTTTCTGTCCCTCCATTGACAGCTACGCAACTGACACTTTGAATCTTCGAAAAGTTCATAAAGATATCGTAAAACTAATAGTAATCCATATGAATCGAGCGGCTTAGTCCAGTCGATCGCTTTATATGATGAACAAATTGAATTTCGCATTTATTCACATATAAACATTCATCAACTCACACATCAGTCGTGGTAAACAGAAGCTCAAGCATGTTCACTTGACGTGTGAGAACCAATGAGGTTCATATCTGGTGTTACGCAGCACGTTTGAGCCTAATTTCAATCTGGTCATCATATGAAGCGATCGAGTCTCTTCGGAAAGTTTGGACTAAACCGCTCGATTCATATGGATTCGTTTTATGATCTCTTCATTAACTTTTTCAAGTGTCAAAGTGGTAGTTGCGTAGCTGTCAATGGAGGGATTAAAAGCTCTCAGATTTCATTAAAAATATCTTCATTTGTGTTCTGAAGATGAACGAAAGTCTTACGGGTTTGGAATGACATGAGGGTGAGTAATTACTGACAGAATTTTCATTTTTGGATGAACTAACTCCTTTAACTAAAGGAAACCTGTAAGATTATTACTTTTTTACTAAAGCTATATTCTCTTTAGATGGACAGACTATACTGCAGTGGGTAAACGGATCCCTGGAACACGCTTCATCGCCTTCAAAGTACCTTTAAAACAGGTCTGAAGACACGAACAAATCCTTTACCTTGAAATGATCGTGTGAACTTGGATTTAATTCCAGTGCTGCCTGTTCTTTTTGTTGTAGTCTTTTAGGTGTCGTTTAACACAATCAGAAGCATTTGAACCATATGATCTTGTCCATATGTTGGAGAAGGAAGGACAAGAACTGGGTCTCATCATCGATCTGACCTTCACAACGCGTTACTACACAGTACAGGTATGAATTAAAGTCAGTGTTTCTGATGATAAATAGCTAATCATATTTTTCCACATGAACGTAAACATCTCCTCCCTGCTGAAGAATTTAGCATGATGAGATTGGAGCAAAAATATGTTTTTTCATGGAGGTTGTTGTACTAATTGTCTGTAAATGTGCAATTGTTTCAGGATTTGCCAAACACGCTGTATCACCTGAAGATCTTCACAGCAGGGCATGAAGTGCCAAACAATGCCACGATTCTCAGCTTCAAGAAGGCCGTCAGACATTTTCTCCATGACAATGAAAACAACGGTATGTTACAGTTAAAGACCCCCTGTGGTGAAAATCAAGTTTTTAATGTTGTTTATATGTCTATGTTTTTAATATGCTTTAAGACAAACCATGTGCAAATTCATAAGTCAACACCATTGCTGAGTATTTTCTCTTTAAAACTGCTGTGAACCAAAGACAGTTGAAATCACTGGTGTTTCTGATGTCAGTAACCAATGTCAGATCAGTTTCTGATGTCAGATGACCTTGTAACCAATCAGATCAACGTGTGATCATCAACGAGTGGATCTCTGTGGATATCTAATTTGCATATGCATAGAACCGCGTATTTGTATACTAAATGCGGCAAGGGCGTAGAGTTACATTCAAGCTATTTTAAGGCATGAAGAATTTATTTTTCAAGGAAAAAACATTAAATATGTAATTTTGGTGATTTGATCAAATTGACTACATTATGAAAGATGTCTATTATGCTCACTAAGCTGTATTTATTTGATCAAAATACAGTAATATAGTGATATATTATTACAATTTGAAATACGTTTTTTTATTTTAGTATGTTTTAAAATGTAATTTATTCCTGTGATCAAAGCTGAATTTTCAGCATCATTACTCCAGTCTTCAGTGTCACATGATCCTTCAGAAATCATTCTAATATGCTGATTTGCTGCTCAAAAAACATTTATTATTATTATTATTATTATTATTATCAATAATGAAAACAGTTGCTTAATATTTTTATCGAAACCATGAAACCTTTTTTTAAGAATTCTTTGGTGAATAGTTAAAAAAATCCGCATTTATTTGAAATCGAAATTGTTTGTAACATCATATATGTCTTTACCGTCACTGGAGAACGATATAAAAGTATATATATTTTTACAGAGAAGCTGATTGGTGTTCATTGCACACATGGTTTGAATCGCACTGGCTATCTTATTTGTCGGTAAGTAGCATATTTTTTTATGAATGTTTGCAAACATGCCAGCCGTATTCGTGATCATTCAACTTTGTCTGTAGATGAGCTATTGCATCCATCCGTTGTCACTGTTAAATATTATATCATAGATACCTAATTGATGTTGATGGGATGAAGCCCCAAAAAGCAATTAATTGTAAGTATACTCACTTGTGTATTTGCATGCTTTTTTGGTATTATCTAAATGGTGTGATTACTTCCAGTGTTCAATGCGTCAAGAGGACACTCAATTGAGAGGCAGAACTATCTAGATGACCTGAGGAATGGGCCCAAGAGAAGGTGAGCTCTTCTACACAGTTGTACGTACAGTACACATATAACTTTACATATTATAAAGTTTACTGTTGCGTGTAATTTTACCTTTACTTTTATCTCGTGCAGTAACGTGGGAATGGAGAAACCAGACCAAGAACCCTCCCAGGGACTAGCAAACGAGACACGACATGAGGCTCCTCATCATCGAAGGGAACAGCATAACCATGATCCTCCTTTCAATGGACAAGGATTTCACCAAGGGCGCAGGAATCCCCAGCATCAATTTTTGTAAGCTTCTCCTGTGCTTTTTTTTTTAAGACTTTGAAGAAGGATTGTGAATTGTGTGATCATCTAAAGCCTTGTTCAGACTGTCAGTTGTGCACAGGTGACGTGAGCAAGATGGCGCCAGTATGTTTGTCGGCTTGTCGTCAGCTCCGTCAACTTCTACTATGTTTGTTTGTGTTGTCACTTACGCTTTGTCGGTACTGTTCTGTTGCTGCTACAAGGTCCTATGATCGGAATACTTTGTTGGATCTCAGAAACGCACTGGTGACGACCTGTTCTTTACAACGAATGTCACCCTTCGTTTATTTACCCCACCGCTGAGTGCGTCATTCGGCTACCTTGCTGTATCTCTAACCGTAGGAAGCGTCGGAGGCGCCGAGGCAAACGTGGAGGCGTCCGGGTGAAGATCAGGAGAGGAGCGAGTGCTTCTCCTGCACAATTAGGTCCCTGCCAGCTCTTTGCAGACATTCTAGGTCGGAAAGATCTCTACCTGGCTTGACGTTCGTGGGATCTGAGGTACTCTTGTCCACGTATACATTACCCTGCATCGACCCCAAATGCTCGTTAGCCCTGCTCAACCGAGATTGCGTATCCGTAGCGGTGGGGTAAACTCTCTGAACATCCGCCCTTTGGAATACTCTCGTTGCCCCCAGGCTGCGGTTTACTAAAAAGCAAAAGTGGCCCTGGTCAATAGCAGGTTAGTGTCTAACAAGACTTTCGTTCTGAATGACTTTTTTTCTCGTCACAATCTGGATTTTCTGTTTTTAACCGAGACATGGATTAGCGCTGGAGTTGGCCAGTCGTCTGTTTTTAGTCAACTTTGCCCAACTAATTGTTCATTTATTAGCACGCCGAGGTGCGTTGGAAGAGGAGGCGGTGTGGCTCTTGTTTTTAGGAACAATTTTAAATTACGGACACTGTTTGCAGGGAGTTTTTCCACCTTCGAACTGCAATGTGTAATTGTAGAATCTGTTATGTCACCATCGGTTTGTGTACTTATCTATAGGCCCCCTAAGCCAGACAAAGACTTAATAACTGAATTCTCTGACTTTCTTTCTCATTTTGTGTCACTGTATGATCGTCTCCTTATACTTGGTGACTTTAATATTCATGTTTGCTGTCCGGATAGACCTATGGTTAGCGATTTCTGTGGTGTAATAGATGCCTTTGGCCTTATGCAACATAGATAAAGCTACTCATTAACTGGGACATACACTTGATTTAATTTTATCTTATGGTTTTAATGTTGATAATATTGTGATTGAGGAGGCCTCTGATCATAAGCTCATTATATTTGACATCACCCTTTTCAGTCCCCTGCAAACTGTCAGAGTTCAGGATCATTACTCTCGCCATATACTGCAGCTCAGTTTTCTGATAGTTTTTTGAGTGGAAATGTTGCATCTACTATTGCAACAGCGGCATCGTTCTCCTCTAGTCCGGATGAATTAGTTACCCTTTTTCACTCATCTTGCTCTTCCATACTTGACTCTGTAGCACCTTTCACATACACTCGCTCCAAATTAAAATCTCATTACTGGTTAAGATGAGGATACGCGCTCTCTTAGGCAGGCCTGTCGTAAAGCTGATAGGAAATGGAAAAAGGATCATCTCAATGTTTCCTTTCAAATTTTTAAGTCTGCATTAGCTTCTTTTCAGGCAGCAGCAGAAATAGCCAGAGCAAAGCACCTCTCTGATTTGATCAGTAAACACTCAAACAGACCAAAAATTGTATTTAGTACTATAAACTCTGTTATCAACCCCTCAAATTCCCCAGTTGTTGATGTATCTACTTTTTAAGTTTTTTACTAATAAAATTGAGAACTTTAGATCAGTGTTTACCCCCACCTCATCTGTTACTCCGCCTGGTTGCTCAGGGGTACTGGCTACTTTTAACCAATTTCAGCCCATCTCTCTCACTGAATTGAGGAATTTAGTATCACATATGAAACTTACTACTTCATCTTATGATTCTATCCCCTCTTCTATTATAAAGGATGTTTTTGATGTAGTCGGCCCCTCCATTCAGGTCATCTTAAATTCATCTCTTGCATCCGGCACTGTCCCTACATGTTTTAAGCAGTTGCGGTTGTCCAACCCCTGCTCAAAAAACGTGATCTCGATGTTAAATGCCTAAATAACTACTGTCCCATTTCTAAGCTTCCTTTTATTTCTAAAGTTCTGGGGAAAAGCTGTTCTGTCACAGCTGCTCCCCTTTTTGACCACCCACAATATACTAGAACCTTTTCAGTCAGGTTTTAGATCACTTCATAGTACTGAAACAGCTCTGCTCAAAGTAACCAATGATCTTCTTCTTACACTAGATTCAGGTGATAATGCCATCCTGATCTTAGTGCCACCTTCGAAACCGTTGATCACAACATCCTCCTTAAGCTGCGTTCACACTACAAGCGACTTTGTCGCTGCATGTCGCCAGTGGCTTGCGATGAGGTCGCTAGTAGGCGTTCCCATTACTGGTTGCCTAGTAATGTTTGTGAGTGACATTCACGGATGTTACTCCATGTTGTACGTTTTTTGCTGCTACAAACAAACGTTTTGTAAGGAAAAGTCTAAATATAAATTAAATTAGTACATAAAATGCATAATATTAAAGATAAACGAGAAACAGCGAGTGCTCTTTGCCATCGCGGCTATTTAACTGCAGCAAACGGGCAAATGCCGGTCTATCTGGGTTCACGAAACCATTCAGTCTCGGAGTCAGCATGACGAGTACCACTGTATGTACACAGAGACCTATCATAAATTATAGGACCGTTTCTGACTGCTAAAATGAGCCTCTCATTCAACTTGCCTCAGTCGGACTCAGCACTGAAGAGTGACGGATCACGTGCGCTCCACTGACTTCACTCCTATTGGTTGTCGCTCCCGAAAGTCGCTCTTCATTTGCATAAAGTTGAACAGATCTCAACTTTGTCGCGTCGCCAGACACGCCCCATCCGGTCGCCAACGGTCGCTGTCGCGCGTGTCGCTGGAAATCGCCCGCTCCCCATTGAAATGAATGGTATCGTGTCGCTTTGTCGCTTGTAGTGTGAACGGGGCTTTACTCGCCTTTGATCAGCAGGTGGGCATTAGGGAGACTGCATTACTTTGGTTCCGTTCCTATCTCAATGATAGGACTTTCTCAGTATCTATTGGCAAGTTCTCCTCATCTTCTGCTTCTGTTTCATATGGGGTCCCTCAGGGGTCCATCTTGGGTCCTATGCTTTTTAGCCTGTATATGCTCCCACTGGGTGACATCATAAGGAAGCACAACATCTCTTTTCATCTCTATGCGGATGACTCACACTTGCCTCTAAAATCTAGGGATTCCATACAATCTCTTCTGGCCTGTCTCGAAGACGACGTCAACTTGGATGGTTAACAACTTTCTCCAGTTAAACAGTGACAAGACAGAAGTCATTATTTTTGGTTCTCCCAAGGCAAGATGCACTGTGGTACAAAATTTAGGTCACTTCACCCCATTTATCAAACCTTATGCCAGAAATGTGGGTGTCATTATTGACTCAGAACTCTGCCTTGACAAACAGATTAGTTCTGTTGTCAAAAATAGTTTCTACCAGCTCAGAATGATTTCCCGCCTGAAGTCATTCCTATCTTTTAACGATCTTGAGAAAGTTATCCATGCCTTTATTACATCACGGCTGGATTATTGTAATTCCCTCTACTTTGGCCTCCCACAATCATCACTTAGACGTTTGCAGTTCGCAGCAGCACGTCTTTTAACTGGCACTAGGAGGCGCGAGCACATCCACCCCCATTTTGGCCTCCTTGCATTGGCTCCCAGTTCCTTTTAGGATTCAGTTCAAAGTTTTATTGTTTGTTTTTAAGGCACTTAATGGGCTCGCCCGATCACCGACCTTGTACAGCCATACTCAGTTCAAAGGTCACCAAGATCCTCAAACAAAGGGCTCCTGCCTGTGCCGCGTTCACGGCTTAAACAGAGGGGCGATAGAGCCTTTGCAGTTGCTGCCCCACGTTTGTGGAACCAGCTCCCCCAGGATATTAGACCTGCTCCCTCCATTGCTGCATTCAAATCCAGTTTAAAAACTCATTTTTATTCCTTGGCCTTCCTTGTTCCCTAACCTGGCACTCCTGTTTGTTTTCTGTATTTCTGTGTTGTGTGCCCTGATATTGAAGGTTTTCTTTTTATTCATGTTTTATATAATTATGATTATTGATTCTGTGTTTTTATTTTTTACTTGTCTTTTTAGTTATTCATTGTACAAATGAATTAGCGCTGTGTGTAAATGTGCTTTATAAATTAAAATGACTTACTTACTTACATATCCCATAGGATTACAAATGTGAACGGCAAAAATGATCTGAATTCACTCTGGTGATGTCCGATCTCCTCAGTTAATAATTAATTATCACCCAGAATGACTGTAATGTTCTCCAAATTCATTATTGTTTGTTTATATCATTGCAAAATGTAAACTGCATTATCGCACAACTCAAAACTTTATCCGCATACATACAGAACACTCACATATATACAAAATGATATATACTATACATCATAGCTCATTGCAAAATGTAAAACTAAAATTATCGCACAGCTTTAATCTTCTAAATGCGACTATAAGACATTAAGATATTACAATATTATAAACATTAACATCATGATTTTAAGTAAGGGCTGCTTTATAACAACATCTATTAAAAAAAAAACTATACAAATTAATTTGACTTTATTTGACGCCATTAGATCTCTTGTTCGGTGAAGTTTACTGTTGTATTTAATTAAAACATTTTATCTCACATGCAGTAATGCGGCGGTGGAGGAACCAAACCAAGAACCCTTCTGGGGACTAGCAAACGAGGCTCCTCATCATCGGAGGGAACAGCATAACCATGATCCTCCTTACAATGGACGAGGATCTGACCAAGGGCGCAGGAATCCCCAGCATCAATTTTTGTAAGCTTCTCCTGTGCTTTTTTTTAAGACTTTGAAGAAGGATTGTAATTTGTGTGAACATCTAAAGCCTTGTTCAGACTGTGAGTTGTGCACACCCCATTGGAATCTGGGTGTGAACGGCAAAATAAAACAGATTTTTAAAAATCTTTTGATAGATAGGGAAGGGGGATGGGGTTTGATAGCACTTATCTGTATTTAAATGTCAGAAACGTAAACATTATGTGGTTGAAAACACTGAACGGTTAGCGCCAGACAAAGAGCAAACGCAGATTTGAATTTAGCAGTTGATCACGTGACGCACTGAACGTTCTAATACCGGTGTGATAGTACGCTTCAATGGGTTAGTTATCAATTGTATAAATATATATTTTTTGTCTTTTGGAAGCTGCATTCAAATCCATTCGGCTCAAAAATCTGAATGGGCCTGATGCCTCTGTAGTCCAGTACCGCAGCTACACACTATCAAATTGCAAACCCTGTCATGTTGTTGACGTCATTGCCATAGAAAACATTGAAACCAACGCAGGTATTTCGCCATGAAAGAGAGTTGAGGACAGTCAATCATTTAGATCAGATTCCAATCAGATACAAAAATGAGCAGCACTGTGACTTGACATGATTAATGATATCTTTAGAATCAGATTTGCACTGAACTGGTTTTGCGGACTAAATCATCATCAACATTAGCCGCGTTTCCACTGTCGGGCCAAAAGCGGGCGTGCTAGTGCGTGCCAGGACCAGTCGTGTTTCCACGGTCACTTCAGGGGCTTGATCGGGCCTCGTCGGGGCTTCCTCTTTTGGCCCGCCGAATACCCTGATCCAAAGTGGGCCAACTCGGGCTTGAGGAGTGGTCATGAACAGGGGCGGAGGTTATCTTGAGTCTGGAGATGGCAGCGCCGGTTGACCGGCATGACCGCTTGGAGAGATCAGATTATTCATATAGGCTATTACAATCATGTTTTAATTTTATCAGTCAGTACGTCTTGTCTCTTTATACCAGACTGTCTGATATCCATATTTAGCTCTGCATAAAGTAAAGCAACTGCAGTTTTTTGAGAGCTTCCTCTTGTTTCTCTGACTGAAAATATAACCGTATTGGGAGAGAGTGCTAAAGTTCCTCACGTCGTATATTTGGTGGCACATTTGTAGAAATTATCTTTCTTTCTAAATGTGATGTAAACATACTGTCCTGTGACTACAATAAACAGAAACAGATGCGACTAGTACGTGTGTCCTCTTTCTTTTGTGAAATAGCCGTAAACCACTTTATTTCTGTGTGACTAATGTGCAATCTTGACACAAGTTAATTCATTATGATCAATGTATCACTTTTGATAGTAAACCTGTGGTAAAACGTTTTAAATCTTTAAGTAAGGTGAAATGATGGTTTGTGTGACTGTTTCAGAGAGGCGTGTTACGAGCGGGTTTAAGTGAACGCTGTTCCTTAATCATTCTCATAATTTCTCCTTAGCCCGTTTCAACAGAGGAACAACATGATGTCGTTCAGAGCACCTGAGCCACAGTCCCTCCCTCCGCCTCTGTTTCCTCATCCACCCCCGGGCGTGAGACCAACGAGACCCGGTTTTCCCAACCAGAGCGTCAGAGGATTCTACTTCGGTCCTTCAGCCCCATATCATTCTCCACATCGTGAGCCACGCCACAACCCACATGCCCCTCCAGACAGATCCACAAGACCTCCAGGGCCTCACCGGAAACCTCGACACAGAGATAGGACTCCTCGCTGAAATGGAGGAGACTTCATCTGTTCAACCCTGTCTGCTGGACTGTGCTGTCAATGTTAAATCATTTTCTCTGTGAAGGAACTGTGCTTGTTCTTTAAAGAGTAAATGGATGTGGTTTCTCAATGAGCTTGACTTTTCTTTTTTTTTTTTTTTGGGACTCCGCTAGCTAACAATACTATACGTTTTTAGATTAATTTATCTCTTATTAGGTCAAAATCTAAATCATACACACAATAAATGACTGCCACATATCTTTAATGCATTTAAACAAAGTCCCGTTGTCACTTGTATTTATATTCTCAGAAGTAAACCTGGTTTTTAGTGTTAAATTGGCTGTTTTGTTATTATTTTTTAATTGTGTTTTTATTTTGTGACCTGACAGTTTGTGTACTTGGACTTTGACTCAGTTGGCTACAATTGGACATCAGCACCATTTCTTAAGAGTTTAATGAAATGTAATATTAAACATCATTGCAAGTGCAATTACACTTGTTTTATAATCTCCTTATATTTTACATATTTTATAAAGTAATTTTTTTTTATCCGTTAAAATATTCTAGCTGATGTACGGTCCATTATTTAGGCTACAATTCTACTGGTCAGATGATCTCATTATTCTGTGAGAACCCTGGTTGAGGTCAAATTAATAAAAGGCTTATTTGTTCAATCACTTGTAATTATGAATTTTTTTATGGGTTTTAGAAAACGAGCTATTAAGTAGCAGATATATGGTCATCACCACTGAAAGGGAAATTTAATATAATATAACTAGAATATATATATTCAATACAATAACTTGTTTTTATGGTATATTACAAAAGTTCAATTTAAAACTGATTCATAAAACGATTTATTGACATAATTTATATATTAAATAATTGGTATATTGGTCCAAAAAAATCGCAAAAGCCTTTTTTTTCTTATTTTTGCTGCATTCTATCATGCATCCATACGGAATAAAAGTATTATTATTTAAAGGTCTGAAGCGTTGTTGCTTATGAATATACACAATAAAGGGTATAACAATAGGAAATGTAATGCATTGTTTGATTTCGAAAATAAAGCACTGCCTATCATTGTAGAAATATAATTAAAAGTAACAGTAAAATTCATATATTATACGGTAATAACGGTACATAAGTTAGAGCTTTTTTTAGCTCATTATAGAAAAAGTACAAGCATCAGTGATAAAAAGCCAGCAGGTCTAAAAATATGGTGGAAGTCTTTCGCGATTGGTCAGTCTGAGGCATTGCGTCACCATCAGCTGACTGAAGTGGGCGGGGTCTTTCCATACGATACAGGAAGTGTTATGATTATACACATAAAGCTTTGTATTCCACGATGTCTAAATATGACGAATATATTTAAGAGACTTACACCAAAGCGTCGTTGAAAGCGTAAAGCACTGCGGTGAAATCAGGTAGGAAAGCTATTTTACATTCATTCAAGACTAATCTTACTGTGATTGTTTTTAGCTGGTTGGCCTGTCAATAATGGTGCCACCAGACTCATTTAAGTCAAAGTTAAAGTTTAAAGTCTCGTAGCTTATTTACATATAATGCGTATTAATGTACAACTGTATATATATATAATTACATATAGAGGCCCTTAAAAAGTATTTAGACAAATTACCAACATTTAATATGTATATCAATGAATTAAAAAACAAAATATCAAACCAAGTGGCATTTATTTTATGTTAAACAACAACACCTTTACCAGTTCTGAGAAAAGACCCTGAAGCATTTATTAGCATTTTACAGTAACACTTGATTTCATATCTAATGCAATGGCTTTCAGACATTTTAAAGTGTCCAAATCATTTTTGAAACCCCTGGCTTGCAATATAAACTACTGTTTTATCAATCATTAACCTTTACGATAGAAATAACTCCACCCAAAGTAAGGAGCTTTATCATCAGTCAGACCCAGTGCAGTGAGACTGAGTGTCTTATTGTTCTGCAGGCAGGAGACAGCATGTCTGAGAACAGTGACTCCAGTCTGACGTCCGAGGAGAGGGTCCGCGCTCTCACTAAACTGGGCAGCTCTGTGGACGTCAGCGAGGATGTGCCGCCCCGCAGATACTTCCGCTCAGGGATGGAAATCATCCGAATGGCCTGCATCTATGCAGAGGAGGGGAATGTCGAGCATGCATTTATTCTTTACAATAAGTACATCACGTAAGTACAGCCAGAACAGGCGGAAAGTGCCAAGTGCCTGGTAGTTTGGTTATTGATTCCACATATCAGATTCATTATACTGTTCTCCTGATGTAAGAAGAAGGGGAAAAAAAAGGTGATTCCCATTAGCACAGAACAAAATAAGCTCTTTTTTAAATGCTCAATCATCATGATAAAATATTGATCGTTAACCTCAGGAGGTCAAACAACATTTATTTCTATTTATTTTATATTTTGAGGTTGCAGATTTTTACAAACATTTTATTTTACTAAAATCTAGAATGTCTAAATACAGTTTTAAACCCTAGACATACATTTCTTCATATACTACAAATAAACACTCAGTAAACATCACAATTAAATGGAGTAAAAATAACGTTAATATATATTTAACGATAAATATATATTATTTGAAAAATATTTCGAAAATATAAAAGAATTGAACTGAAAAACCTGCAAGACATCGAGAATATAAAAAAAGTCAACATTCTTGAGAAGAGAGAAACTAAATTTAGGCCGTCTAAATACAGTTTAAACCCCTGATTTGAGTGATTTGTTATTTACTAGAAATATATTTCTTCATATACTAGAAATAAATTGATAAACAACAAAATTTAATAGAATAAAACCAATATTAAACAATAAAAATGTATTAATAAATACATTTAATTAATAAAAATAATTAAACAAAAACTGTACATATTATATATAAATAATAAATATCTATAAAAGAATAAATAACTTTTTTTTTTAAATAATAAAAATGATATTTTGAAATAATTAAATTATGTTCATGCATTTTACTTCCTTTTAGGTTGTTTATTGAAAAACTTCCTAGACATCGGGATTATAAAACAGCCAACATTCCTGAGAAGAAGGAAACGATGAGGGTAAGATTTATTTTTATTTTAAAGCTTCAGGTGAGAGATCTAACTAACATCCCTATTTTTCCTTCCACAGAAATTAAAGGAAATCGCCTTCCCGAAAGCTGAGGAACTGAAAAAGTTGCTTCTCAAGCAGTACGATAAAGAACATGCTGAATATCTTATCCAAAAGGTGGGTTCATTACAGTTACAGTACATTTTACGGGCAGGTTTTTCTTAAATTACACCTGTCGAACTAATTCAGATGTGTTTTTATTGTGAACCCCGTCAGAGAGCCGAGGATGAGGCCCAGGCTCGAGAAGTGTCCAGGCAGCAGGAGCTGGAGGCCGAGCGCCAGAGACAGGCCGAGCTGCAGGAGCGTCAGCGCGAGAGGCAGCAGCTCAGCGCCTTTGAGGAAATGATCCGCAGGCAGGAGCTTGAGAAGGAGCGCCAGCGCATAGTGCAGGAGTTCAGCGTCCCGGTGTCACCCATCTCTCCGCGAGATCTCCTGGTGCCTGACGTACCGGGACCTCCACAGGCCTCGTTTTCACCACTGACGCCCCCCGGAGGAACCCCAAACCACGTCTCTCCGAGCTCAGGCCTCCCAGCGTTTGACCGCTCGTTGAAGCCTAGCGTTCCAGTCAGTGCAGGACACAGTGAGAGCTCTCAGTTTGCACTTCCTTATTCATCACTTCACATATGTGGCGGTACTATTACTCTGTTGTCCTGTCATTAGGTTGAGATTATATATATGTGTGTGTGTGTTGCCTTAGGTGTGTTGGTAAACGGCTTGCGGCAGCTCTTTGTCCCCGCCGAGCTGTGCCAAAGGTTTTTAAAGCTAGCAGACGCCAACACAGCACGAGCGGTGGAGACCTGTGGGATTCTCTGTGGCAAGCTGGTACGTGCAAAACATTTTCAGACACAAAGTAATATAGTTCTAGTTCTCACAAAAGCATGTCTGGCTTATATTTCACCAAAAAAAAAAAAAAAAAAAAAATATATATATATATATATATTTGAAATAAAGAAAATAAAGCCTAATTTTATGACATTATGATTTTTTTATACTTATATTTTCATTACAATAAGAAGATTTTACCCCAAGTTCTAGTGGATTGTTTACGTTGTAATCTGGATATTCTTTAATAGTAACACTTTACATTAAGGTTTCATTTGTTAACATTAGGTAGCTAAGAATGAACAATACTTCTACATCATTTATTAATCTTAGTTAATGATATTCTCAACATTTACTACTACATTTTTAGGATTCAGTGTTGTACCTGTTAACATTAGTGAATGCACTGTGAACTAAGATGAGCGTGGACATTTTTATTAACTAACATTAACAAAGGTTAATAAATGCTGTAAAAATAAATTGCTCATTTTTAGTTTGTTAGTTCATGCGTTAACTAATGTTGACAAATGAGACCTTATTGTAAAGTTTTAGCTTTTTAATAAAGTAAAACATTACTGTAATACTGTAATTTTTAATTAACAGCGTAATTTAGAGATAATACTGCCATGATGTATTAATAATTTACCATTTAAATATGTAATAAGACATCAAAGACCGAAAACATAAATTTTAAATTAGTATTAGTATTAAATTGTATTCATACAATGGTAGTATTTGTCTTTAATTTATTAGTTAATTTAAATAATAAATAATAATATATATATATATATATATAATTGGACAACAGTTTTTTTTTTCTTAAATTTTTCTGTAAACTGATAAAAAAAATTAAAAAACAGGATTCTTTGATGAATTGAAAGTTCGAAAGAATTTTCAGCATTTATTTAAAATTGAAATCTTTTGTAACATTATAAATGTCTTTACCGTCACTTCTGATCAATTTAATGCATTCTTGCTGAATAAAAGTATTAATTTCTTTCAAAAAACAAACAAAAAGTCTCTCTGACGGCAAACTTTACATAAAACTCACATAATACCTCTTGAATATAATTTAATTTGGGCAAACTGCAATCTTAATAAATCTGTTGTATTATGAGTAAAGCACAAAACAGTGTGCTTGTGTTCGCAGATGAAGAACGCCTTCACAGTGACACACGTGATCGTGCCCAAGCAGAGTGGAGGACCAGATTACTGTGACACGGAGAACGAGGAGGAGCTTTTCCTGATCCAGGATCAGAACGATCTCATTACACTGGGCTGGATTCATGTATGGAGTTTTCCTTACTGAAAGCATGACTTATAATATGACAATTATGTAGCTTGTCAATAATCAATCCCTCTTTTTCTTTTCTGTAAGACCCATCCGACCCAGACGGCCTTTTTATCCAGTGTGGACATGCACACACATTGCTCTTATCAGATGATGCTTCCAGAGTCTATAGCCATTGTGTGCTCACCTAAATTTAACGAGTATGTTTTCAGCTATACGTTGTGCTAGTTATTTTGGGTGATAGTTAGCAGGTAAAATGGAGCAATAACAGTCTGATAAACATGTGCTCCAGGACGGGCTACTTTCGGCTGACGGACAACGGGATGGATGAGATCTCTTCCTGCAAACAAAGAGGATTCCACCCGCATCCAAAGGAGCCGCCCCTGTTCTCCGTGAGTAATGCCTTATTAGTGAGTTAAACCAGGGGTTTTCAAACTGGGCTCCAGGGAGTGCTAGGGGAAAAGTATAAAGAAAAACAGTGTCAATTTTTTTAAAATAACTAAATAATAAAAATAACTAAAAATAATCAAAAATAAAACACTGATTTAAACAAATAAATGTAATTTAATAAATAAAACATCTAAGTAAATAATACAGTACAGCAGTAATATAGTAAAAAAACAACAACAACGTAATAATGTAACAATACAAACTAAATATTTTTCTTATACTATTTTAAGTATATGAAAACCTTTCTGTTAATAGAAATAAAGCAGTTTTTTACTGTACAAAAGCATAAATTAGAATACATGCTAAGTTCACCTACTCGTTTCTCTGAAAGACAATGCTACTGCCAGGTTTTTTTACTTTGAATTGTGCGTTCTGTGTCAGAACGTCTGTTTTTGTTTTGGTCTGTGTGATCTCGCCCACTGCCAATAGTAAACTTACCACGTACAGGTGAAACAAAAAAAATTTGAATATCGTGCAAAAGGTCATTTATTTCAGTAATTCAACTTAAAAGGTGAAACTAATATGTTATATAGAAAATTACATGCAAAGTGAGATATTTCAAGCCTTTATTTGTTATTATTTTGATGATTATGGCTTACAGCTTATGAACATGTTCAAAATTTCTGAGGTTTTCATAAGCTGTAAGCCATAATCATCAAAATTATAACAAATAAAGACTTGAAATATCTCACTTTGCATGTAATGAGTCTATATAATATATTAGTTTCACCTTTTAAGTTGAATTACTGAAATAAATGACCTTTTGCATGATATTCAAATTTTTCGAGTTTCACCTGTAGTATTTCAACACCCCGGGTTGCCAGTTGGTGGAAATTACAGCATATAGAAGCCAGCAAACAAACTAGGTCAGAGGTCGCAGATTCCACCTGACCTAAAATGTCTCGGCATCTAAAAATCTGTATGAACGGGAGAATATTAAAACGTGGATGAATCAACTCATCAGCTTGCATCGTAAGGCTCGTCGCCTTCATTTGTCAATTGTGCTCATTCCTGTTGCATTTTGTCAAACTGGCATCCCGCATGAGCGTGGAGTCTGAGGAAAGACAGCTCTCCAATATTTTGAATTTGGACTGCAGACAGGACCTATTTCAACCACTGTATTACATACTGAACCTTTAACTGGGAAACAATTATTTTAACTATTTTTTTTTTTTTTTACTATTTAAACCTATTAAAACTACAATTAACAAGAAAACTAAAAATATAAAGATAAAAGCTAATTCAAAATATTAATAAAGCCATAATAAAAAACTAAAAGAACACTACACTAGGGTAGTATGCGATTTCTGATGCATGTCGCTGTATCAAGTTCCCGCCCATTTGTGTTGGCGTCCACCCAAGTTCCCGTCAGTCATGACGTAACAACCCATTTTTCAAGCATCAAATAACTAACTAAAAATAAACTTACTGGAAAGACGAACACCTAAACATACGTCAGTGTGTTAATGGGATTTTTTTAGTTTGGCTGGGACCTATACTGCAGCCAGCCACCAGGGGGCGATGTTTTCGGCTGCGTCCGAATCGCACACTATATAGTAGGCGAAAAACAGTATGTAACACAAAAGTATGTCCGAATTCACAGTACTCATTAAAGAGTAGACAAAAAGTACCCGGATGACCTACTTCTTCCGGCGAGATTCTGAAGTGTGCAAACGATGGACACTTTACTATCCCATGAGGCCACGGGAGAGGATTTGTGAATGGCAGGGAAGCAACGCAACTGATGCCGGCAGCTCACATGACAGTGTCGGTCTTTAAGTAATTACTAAAATAAGTACCTACTCGAGAGAGTATGCGATTTCGGACGCAACCCTAAAGATCGCAGTCTTTAGATCCATCTAAAAGATTGAAAACCCCTGATTTTAAGAAACCTCTAAACATTGAACTTCACTACTTAATTCAATTTGAATGATCTAACTGTGTCCTCCGCCATATTGTATGTGCACCATATAGAAGGTTTTGTGTCTGTTTTGTGTTCAGGCCAGTCAACACGTCATCATCACAGACGGAAGTGTGGCCATGCTGGATTTGCGGTGATGTCATTGCTGCTGCTTTGAAACATGTGCCTTTGCTCTTGACCTCACAGTGACCGATAAGCTTGCCAAGGAGCTTCTAATGGGTCAAAAAAGTCGATCATCGCTACACTTGGCCTCTATTATCGTGTCTTAGCAGTCTGTATTTATTGGTTTAATTCCCGAAAAATAATATCCAAATGTGACCAATAAAAGCTTAAAGTTGAGGTGCGTAATTTTTAAAACCGGCAGCATCAAGCGTGTTTGCGTATATAAAGATGAAGATCTCATGAAAGCATAACAGAAAAATAGAAATGCATGGCTTCTGTGAGCTTCCATTTATTTAAAAAAGGTTAATTCTGTTTGATGTCGTAAAAATTACACACTTCACCTAAAAACTAGTTTTAGTATTCACTTCACAACAAAAAAGTTTTCCAGTACAAATATCTAAACATTCTTAAATCAAGAAACATTTACTTGTGTAACCCCCATTGACAGATATTCTTGTTTTAAGCATAAACTCGCTTAATTTTGATAAAGTTTTCAGAAAACGAGACCAAGGAATTAGTTTTTTTCTCACTTATGCCGTCCACTCAATAGTGTATTACTGTTATATTTGATTTAAATGTGCAGTTGTTTTAGTTCATACTGGAAATGATTCAGACCTTTATGTTGGTCATATGCCATTGCAACCAGTTTCAGACAGACCGGCTTCTGTATTTACCTTAACACATGGCAATGAATCATTCAGACTGTTAAAGATCCAAAAATGAAAATTGTGTCATCATTTACTCACCCTCATGTTGTTCCAAGCCTGCATGAGTTTCTTTCTTCTGTTGAACACAAACCAAACAGTTGACGGTAGCCATTAACTTCCATAGCATTGAAATCAATGGGGTCCAATGGGGTTTGGTTACAAACATTCTTCAAAATATCTTCCTTTGTGTTCAGCAGAACAAAGAAGTTTTCATTTTTGAGTGAAATATCCCTTTAACACGATGGAAGATGTAAATAGGGAGCAAAAACATTCATTTTCATGTTCTTTCAGCCAGACTATTCTCTGTTGCTTTCCATAACATATTGTTGTTGGACTTTTTTAATTTTGTATGTCATTTTCAAAAGGTTCATTTGAAGGTTCTGAAGCTTTGCATCTTTTACTAGTTAAATGCAAACATATCTTAATGTGAAATATTATCTATTAAGGCAAGAGACACTACAAGGAAAACCATTGTCAGTAGAATTGGTCAGTTTTGAGATTTTGGGCTATTTTGCTTCTTTCAGGCCAGTGAAAAGATTGCATTTAAAAATACACATTTAGGTGTTTACTTTATAACACTTGCCCCTGGTTTCACAGACAAAGCTTAAGCTAGTCTGAGACTAAAATGCATGTTTGAGCTGGTTTAAATTAAAGCAACTTGCACTGATATTTCTTAAAATATGTGCCATTGTTTTGTCTCAAGATGCACACCAAGGCACATTTATAAAAATGACTTAAATGTCCTAATTGAACTAAGGCCTAATCCTTGCTTAATTTAAGCTCTGTCTGTGAAACCAAACCAGGCCTTAATATGTCAACAAAACGAAACATGGATTGGGTTTAGCCAACGTTCAGATTTCTGTTCTGGAAATGTATGCAAATATGTGTATATTTAATTATATAATGGCTCATTTTCTTATTTAAACATAACATTTCAGAAATACAAAATACATTTCAGTTGTTTTAATGTACTGTAATTAATCCACTGTGGTGATATCTATTAGTGAAAATATTTACCCTTTCACATCACCTGTGGTGTTTTTTGCCTTAAGTTGTATTAAAGGCTTTGAAAACTAGCATTCTTTTTATTTCACTTATGGACTGAAAATAAATATGTTTATTGCTTAACAACGTTCACTGTGGGGGTGTACTATTGATGTTTACGTGTATGGTAAGCTACTTAAAGGGATAGTTCATCTAAAAATTAAAACGTTGTCATCATTTACTCACCCTCAAGTTGAGTTTCTTTCTTCTGTTGAACTCAAAAGAAGATATTTAAAAGAATGTTGGTAATAAAACAGTTGACGGTAGTAAATGACTTCCACAGTAGGAAAAAAAATACTTTGGAAATCATTGGCTACCATCAACCGTCTGGTTACCAGAATTCTTCAAAATATCTTATTTTGTGTTCAACAGAAGAAAGAAACTCGTAAAGGTGAGTAAATGATGACAGAATATTAATTTTTGGGTGAACTAATCCCTTTTATCGAAGTTCATCCAAATGCGGTCGCTAGTCAAATAGGTGGCGATAGAGAGTCTGTGGTTCTTTGTTCAGTGGAAATAATGCGAAGGCGAAGAATATACTGTTCCTGTGTGCGATGTGACGACGTTCACTTGTTATTAAATGGATTTTCGTTATTATTCTTACAATAAGTGATTGTAAACAACAACATTTACCGCGAGTTTTTGATATAATAGGCAAAGACATCCCAATGGTATTCAATTAGAGAAAAAAACGAATACTTAGCGCAGAGGCTAACGTAAACAACGTCTTGCGTAATTGTGCTTTAGCTCACTGTAAAATAAGAGTTTCAGCTATTAAAATAGAAATATGGAAGAGTCCAAAGAGAAAGCTTTGAGTCTGATGTCTGGTATTACCACAGTCGCTGTCAGGAAACCTGTAGAGGAAACTGAGAGGCCGAAGAGAAAGATTCTCGATGAAGATCAATATATAGAGGTAAGACAATGTTATATACTGTTATTATATACAACGGATGCCCTGAAATAATTCATAGTATTATACTTAATCGTTTAATAATTCATTGAATTATACCGTTTTAATGTCAGTGTGGAGTTTGGTTTTGAAATGTGTTTTTTGAACTGGTAACCATCAACACCATAAACATAGTTTACACTAAGTACCAAACCCCCAGCAACAGCAGCTTGAGCTCCATGTGTCACCTGTAAACACACTTATATCTGCATAGATTCTTCTGTCTTGATTTGCTAATGACACATATATATGTCACAATTTCTTCTGAAGAGTTTGGAGAAGATCATCCAGAGGGACTTTTTCCCAGATGTCTCCAAACTTCAAGCGCAGAAGGATTATCTGGAGGCGGAGGAGAACGGAGATCTGGAGCGGATGAGAGAGATAGCCATCAAATACGGGGCTGCGATGGCTAAATACACCCCACGCACCTATGTGCCCCGTGAGAGACGTGGCTGATTATTAATGATAATCACTACTGTGTTTTGCACATCATCAATAACCTGCTGACTCATCATTTTATTCCTATTTAGACGTGACACCTTCAATATTTGAGACCCCAGATGGCCGAAGTGCATCTCCCTCGTCTTCACATGGCAAACACAGATCAGCAAAAGAGGATGGTAAGTGACTGCAAATTCTGCTGAACACAGAAGAAGATATTTTGAAGAATGTTGGTAACCAAACAGTTGACAGGTATGAAAGTGAGGCTGTGAGGGTGTTCAAGTGAACACTTGATGTGTTTTCAGTGGCATCCGCTATAAAAAAAGCTTTATAAAGCTCCTAGATCACTTAAATAACAGCACAGCCCAATACCACATCCCTCACAGCCTGTAAATGATGACAGAATTAAACAAAATTTGGATGAACTATCCCTTTAAGTACATTAAAACTATTGTAATGTATATATGCAAATGTGGCATTATCAAATATTCACACATACATTTTCACCATGTTTTTATATGGCATATATATATATATATATATATATATATATATATATATATATATATATATATATATATATATATATATATATATATATGTATGTATAAACCAAGCAAATTATATATGGATAAACCCTTCTGTAAAAACCTTCAGAATATAGACAGGAATAAACTGTAAACTTTGATGTTTGTAAGTGCTACTAAAGTGATTTCTGGCTAAAAAACATTTTTTTATATATATATATATTTATAATAGTTAGATTTCAAAATGTATAGTAGTTAGTTAATAGTTAGATTTCAATTATGAGATATGCTACAAGCGTTCTGTGTTATTTTTCTGGAAAAGATGGTGAAAAGGTCCTTCCGTCCCTGGACCATTTTCTTGCTAAAAACACGAGTGAGGACAACGCATCCTTTGAGCAGATAATGGAGCTTGCGGAGGACAAGAACAAGCTGAGGCATTCGTGGCTCTATGAGGCGGAGAATGAATTCAAAGAGGTACAACATCTACTGCATAATGCATTTCATTGAGTTTTGTGTCGTTGAGTCTTGTTTTGAGTTCTGATGATGCTAATTGTCCTGTCGTTTGAAGAGGCATGAGCAGAACCTCGCTCTACCATCCTCGGAGCAGCAGGCGCTGGAGTGCACCAAGGCAGGACTGGAAACATGGCAGTACAAGGCCAAAAATGCACTCATGTACTATCCTGACGGTAACGTTTTCCATTGAGGAGCCCCATATGTTTATCATTGCATTTTCTTAACTATTAATACTATGATAATGAGTAGACCTGGGTAGTATTTTGAATAAATAAAAAAAGTTGTAATAATTTAAATATTATCGATGTTAAAAACAGTTGTGATGCTTAGCATTTTCGTGGAAAATCGACAGTGATAGTTTTTTTTTTTTTTTTTTTTTACAGGATTCTTTGATAATAATAATTCATTACATTTATGTAGCGCTTTTCTGTGCACTCAAATTGCTTATTGAAGTTCAAAAGAACAGCATTTTATTTGAAATAGAAATATTTTGTAACATTATAAATCCCTGTACTGAGACTCCTGATCAATTTAATGTGTCGTGTTCCTAGTTGAATAAAAGTATTGATTCCATTCAAAAATATATATATTACTCACCCCAAACATTTGAAAAAAAAAGAAAAAAAAGTGTGTGTATATGTATATATATATATATATATATATATATATATATATATATATATATATATGATTTTATATACATATTGTATAAACATATGTACTTAACCTAAAATTTTATATATATATATACAGACCCCTTTCCAAAAATTTTTTATATCATGGAAAAGTTTATTTATTTCCATAATTCCATTCAAACGTTAAACTTCCATAGATTATAGATTCAGGGCCCACAACTTAAACGATTTCAAGTATTTAGTTGTTTATTTGTACATAATTTGGGCTTCCAGCTCGTAAAACCCACGAAAAACAGCATTTCAATTTTTTTGAATATTACATGAAATCACACAGTAATTACACAGTGATACCATGGTCATTGAACCAGGTTTTGGTTATTTTGGCAGTGTGGGCAGGTGCAAATCCTGCTGGAAAATGAAGGAAGCATGAAGTGCTCTGAAAATGTCCTGGTAGACGGCTGCGTTGACTCTGGATTTAATAAAGCACAGTGGACCAAAGTCCTCTTTACTGATGAGAGCAAATTTTGCATCTCATTTGGAAACCAAGGTCCCAGAGTCTGGAGGAAGAATGGAGAGGCACACAATCCAAGATGCTTGAAGTCCAGTGTGAAGTTTCCACAGTCTGTGTTGGTCATCGGCTGGTGTTGGTCCACTGTGCTGTCCACTCAACGCAGCCGTCTACCAGGACATCTTCAGAGCATTTCATGCTTCCTTCAGCAGACAAGCTTTATGGAGATGCTGACTTCATTTTCCAGCAGGATTTGCACCTGCCCACACTGCCAAAATAACCAAAACCTGGTTCAATGACCATGGTATCACTGTGTAATTACTGTGTGATTTCATGTAATATTCGAATTTTTTGAAATCCTGTTTTCGTGGGTTTCATGAGCTGGAAGCCCAAATTATGTACAAATAAACAACTAAATACTTGAAATCGTTTAAGTTGTGGGCCCTGAATCTATAATCTATTGAAGTTTAATGTTTTGAATGGAATTATGGAAAGAAATAAACTTTTCCATGATATTCAAATTTTTTGGAAAGGGTCTGTATATATATATATATAAAACATTTTTTAAATTAAGCTAATAAGGAGCCATACAGTAAAATGAGCCATACAAGGAGCCATACAGTAAAATGCCTGTTTCTTTTGTTCTCCAAAAGGTGAAAGAGACGACACACTGTTCAAGAAGCCACGGGAGGTCCTGTACCAGAACACACGGTTTGATATCGACCCCTTCAGTAAAGCCCTGAACAAATCCCAAATCCAGCAAGCTGCTGCACTCAATGCACAGGTAACACTGATTTCTGCATCTCATTGGTCAGCTTCAGATCATAAAACAAATTCATGAAAAATGACTAAACTAATTGCGTATTTCTCTTCTTTGCCTTCTGTCTAGTTTAAACAAGGCAAGGTTGGTCCGGACGGCAAAGACCTCCTGGCTCATGAGTCCCCAAAAGTAAATGGTTACGGATTTGAGGGAGAAGCTTCCCCTGCTCCTGGTGAGTTAAGAGAGAGGACACTATTTTTATTTATTAGTTGATTGCTTGATATCAGCTCATCAGTAAAAATTTTTTGTAGTTTTCTAAAGAAATTTACAGCTTATCACTAGGGTTGTCAAACATTCATATACAAGTACACGTGTCATGTTTTTCTGAATGGCTTGTTTGTTCTTAAGGTGTTGCAGAGTCTCCGCTGATGACGTGGGGTGAGATCGAAAGCACCCCGTTTCGTCTGGACGGCTCAGAAACACCCCTTGTGGAGAGAAGTCACGGCCCATCGTTCAAGGTTCAGTTCATTTCTAGCTAGCAAACAGAAATGGCTGTTTTCATCAGTTTTATTGATCCTCAATTTTAAACAAAAAATGTATATAAAAACATAAAATTTACTGTCCAACAATACAGTAAAAATGCTGAATGCTTATTTGTATGGATGTTTTCTAGATTCCAGAGCCTGGGAGAAGAGAGCGTTTGGGACTGAAAATGGCCAATGAGGCTGCGGCAAAAAACAGAGCTAAGAAACAGGAGGCGCTGCGCAAAGTCACTGAAAACCTTGCCAGGTATTGAGGCATACAGTCTGAGACTGTAAAAACTGCTTATATTTTACCTTTGTTTCTAGTTTAATCAGCTTTTTTTATTATATTTTATTTTATTACAAATCAGTATAACAATTTGAGTGAAAAGTTGAATTGAAAAATGAACAAGAATTTTCACATGTATTTGTTCGCCCCCCCAGTTGCTTTAATGACAACAGCACTCAGCTGCAAAATATATTAATGTTATCAAACTTTCATTGTCTTTATTTTCTTTAAAAAAAAAACATTGTGGTTTTCTTTTTAAAAAAACAAACAAAAAAAACACTGTAATTAAGCTCTAAAATAGTGTTTAGACAAAGACATTTTTCCTAATGCTTTTTCCAAATTTTCCTCCATTGTGATTTTTCAGATCATTGTAGTGTGTAATATAGCTGTTTGTGAATGTAAACGGTCTGCAAAGTTTCAAAGGTCAAAGTGCACAAGTTATTGAGTTATTGTCTCCCAAAAGAAAAGAACCGATTTAAAACTTCCTTGAAAAGAGTCATCAGAATTGCCAGTTTTAAAGGGGTGGTATAATGCCCCTTTTTACAAGATGTAAAATAAGTCTTTGTTGTCCCCAGAGGGTGTATGTAAAGTTTTAGCTCAGAATACCCCACAGATCATTTTTAACAGCATGTTAAAAATGTCCCTTTTTGAGGGTGAGCAAAAACGTGTCAAACAGCAACATTACACACTAACTAAAGTTAAAAAAGTAAAATCATAATCAACCACCCCTTTAAGGTCCTTGCACACGGAGTCCAAAATTTCCGCACATAAAAAAAAAAAAAAAAACTACCCCACGACGTTGCATCATCACGTTTACGAAACGTCCTACGAAACTTTTGTCCATCATAAAAAAATTGGAAGCAAGCATTTTGAGAGGTGTTTTGACAATTCAGATCCACCGAATGACGAATACGCAAACCCGCATCCGAGAATTTGGAACTCAGTGTGCAAGGACCTTAACTTCCTACATAGGTTTGTAACATGAATGCATAATTATGGTCTTCATTGGCTGCCCGTAAACAATGTCTACATTTTTTCTGATCATTTATACGCATTGCTCTTTTCCAGCCTCACTCCGAAGGGACTGAGCCCCGCAGCGCTGTCTCCCGCCCTCCAGCGTCTAGTAAACAAATCGTCCAGTAAATACACAGATAAAGCCCTGAGGGCCAGCTACACCCCATCACCTGCGCACAGAGGTGCCGGCTCGAAGACTCCTCTCGGAGGCCTGACCTCTTCCTCCATCACACCAACACCCGGAAAAGCCATAACACCGGCCGCCCAGGACCCGGCCTCCATCACAGACAACCTCCTACAGCTGCCGAAGCGGAGGAAAGCCTCCGATTACTTCTGAAACTAAACACTTCACAAAGACATGGGCAGGGTTTCAAAAAACTTTAACAAAACTGTGAATATGAATAATTCATCGATGTTTCAGATATCGTATTTTTTAGACTGCCTGCAACTTAAAACATGTACAGTTTTTACGCTTTTTTTTTTTTGCTTTATATTTTTTATTTAGCTAGCATTTGTCATTTGTCAGCATCATCCACATCAAGTGATTATTGCGTGAATCAGACTTTCATTTGATCCACAAGTGCTCCAGAACTTTACTGCTCTTGATTTGTTTTCAGTGCTCCTGAATTTTGTGCATCTTTTATGATGTTGAAGACTTGCACGATCTCAGGGGCACAATAAAGAGGAGTTCTACAGCTTAACGTGCCTTTTCAACGTCATTATTTTACATGATCCATTTGTTGAATCCATCTTTGTGTGTGAGGCTGGACTCGTACACTATATGTCGAGACAAGACTCCCTTAATGAAGTTGACAGAAGAAAGGAATGTGTTTTTGTACATATCCTTTCACAGCACGCAAAGGTGGCAAAGCACCATTTTATGAGATGAAGCTTCTGATTTGTCTGGGAACTGCCAGTGTTGCGTAGATCATACTGACACGTTTAAAGCCAGGAGGAAACGCTCCATTTATTACATGACACGCTGCAAATGAGCCTCATTAAGGCAGGACTCACCTGTTATATGATGTCGAGACAGACTCTCCTTATTCTCACACAGTTTTTGACTGCATTACACCTCAGTGTTTGACAGGAGAAAGTCATGTCTTTTTTTAGATATCCTTTCACAGCTAACAAGAGGATGAAGAACAGGGCGTTAATAGTGTCTGTGGAGAACTTCAATCTAAGAGGAACGGTGTGAAGAAAGACTCCCGAAGGCTCCACAAAATCCTCACCAAACTCAGCTTCTCTGTGTACATCCAAATAGACATTGAAGCAAAAAGATCAATAAAGCATTTAAAGCAGGTAATGTGATGACATGTGTTGTTCAGTCATTTATACAATGCGTTCTGACATCGCAAGCTAAGTTAATACAATTGGTCCCAAATTAAATGACTCTGAGTGAAAAGATTTTGCAATATTATCTCTTTTTTTCAGTAAGTCTCTTATACTCATCAAAACTGGTATTTATTTAATCAAAAATACTGCATAAAAAAAGTAATATTTTGAAATATCATTGCAATTTTAATGACCTTTTCTATTTGAATATAATGTAATTTTTTTCCCGTGATGCTAATGCCAGCCTTCAGTGTCACATGATCCTGAAACATTATCATTATTATTATCAATGCTGTTTAATATTTGAGTGGAAATTAACCATAATACATTTTTTCAGGATTCTCTGATGAGTGAAAAGTTCGAAATAACATTTGTATGAAATATAAATATTTTGTAACATTACTATCACTTCTAATCAATTGAATGCATTCTTGAAAAAAAGTTAATTTCTTTTTTTTTTACTGACTCCAAAACTTCTGAACTGTATATATTTAAAGGTAAATAATTCCATGAAAAATCGGTGTGAAACCTAAAGGAAAGGTCATGCATGTGTTAAAAGAGGAGTTGATTAAGCGCCTCCTCCTCCCGGCTGTGGGCTGGAGAACATGGTTGGGATTGTTTTGATGGGACGGTGGCGGAGCCATCTTGTTTTATATCCGTCCTAAGCCCGTTTACCGAGCCAGAGGAAACAGCCATGGAATATGATACTATATCCCGACCATAGCCAACAGAAATAAACACATTCGAGTATCGAAACTAATTTTCAATCGACGGAATATACGCAGCGAGCAGAATCAGTTGTTCGATCATTTATTTATCAACATCGGGACTGGTGCTTTAAGTGCATTTTCTCTCGCACATTTTCTCTGGTATAAGATACTATGAATGGAGGATAAATGTTTCCGAAGGCTGACAGCGGTGGTTTTGTGCTTCTCCTCTTCATTCTGACAATAACAGATCCGCCACGGACAGGTAAAGGTGTTTCTTTATTCAATGCATTTGCTGAAATGGTGTTTGCTGCAGTCTGGGCTGGTAAAGCTTATATTCGCCAGTCTCGCGCAGGCCGTCAGGGCCTTTAACTAACTAACTACTATGTTATAATTTATTCTTATGAGTTATATTTTTAAGCTGTACGCCTTTTTATTACATAACTGTTTTAACAGTATTCCTTAAAACCACGGAAGTATCTATTTATGTTACTAGCTTTAAGCCTATTTATTACACACCATGTGGCAAGCTGTATTGACATGTATTCCTTAAAACTGCATAGTATCTGTTTGTTACTAACTTACCCAATCCATTAGTAACTAACATACTCGTTTTAGTTTCACTTAATGACTGTTTATTAGATTCATTATTAGATTTACACACTATTAATGAAAAGGCATTAATTATTTGCATATTCTCTTGCATCTATTCACTATCCGAACAGTGACATGTAACTATTCCATTGTTACTGGTAATAAAATGGCAAAATGTTGCCATTTGCTAATTATTTACTTCTGACTAGTATGTTTATTGTTGGTACCTATTCCAGTTTTACTAGTGCACTTTACTAGTCTATTCCGGTAGTGTGCAAAAGTCGGTATTATCGATATTATTTTTTATCAATAACACTTTATCATACAATAAGTCTTTTACGGTGAGCTGCAAGGTTGATAATCAATGGAATATGCTTTTGTTAAATACACGCCTGCAATATTTCAGCATTAAAGAGATATTTCACCCAAAAATGAACATTCTGTCATCATTCACTCACCCTCAAGTTGCTCCAAACCTGTATGAATTTATTTCTTCTGTTGAACACAAAAGAAGATATTTTGAAGGATTTTGGTAACCAGACAAACCTTTTTCCTACTCAACTGTCTGGTTACCAACACTCTTCAATATATCTTTATTGTGTTCAACAGAAGAAAGAAACTCATAAAGGTTTGGGACAACTTCAGAGTGAGTAAGTAATGACAAAAATGTAATTTCTGGGTGAACTGTCCCTTTAAAATATAGGCATGTTTAATAGTGGAAACAGCTAAGTGATGGCGTGTCTGGTCGGATGTTCCTCTGTTAGATGAAAGGGTTATTAATCCTTTTGAAATAAGGTGATGCATGGAAAACCCAGTGGATCAAATAAATAGGACAGTATTTAGGTTAATGGCCTGTTATGTGCTTTTCTGCATTTAATTTCCATGGGGAAGCCTTGGTTATGTGTTCAGTCTGCACTTGTTTCGAGGCAGGTTATGGTGGTCTTCGTGCTGAATCGCACAGCTGGTGTTTGATCGCAGTGTGCACTCTTCTTAAAGTCCAAAATATTACACTTGATCACCATGATGTTAACATTAAAGGAGTCAGAAGTTAACGCTTGCAAGTCTTTACTACTGACACGGAAGTCTTTTTATTGCAAAACAAACTCAAAGTAGGACAGTGAACCATGTATGTTACCTTGTACAAATACATATTTGATGCTGAAATCTTGATACTGAAAACTTCTTATCTATTTTTCAACTAAATGGATTATTCGTAATATTTAGGTGGTCAGTGGAACTTATTGACTTGGTAGTTTTTACCTGTCGAACAGCTGTTCAA